>NC_134486.1:23570814-23819497 GCF_040206685.1 Ascaphus truei
CAAACACTGGGACAAAATGTCACGCATGCGAAGTCGTTTACTGGTTTACTCATGCGCGATCTGACTACCATCAGATTGCTATTTTCCAACTGCAGAGTCTGATCAGAGAAGATCAGAAAAAAGGTCCCCAAATGCTGCACTCAACCTATTAAAGTCTTAAACAAACCTGGTATTGGTGTCTTATTCAGAAGGTAAATATCTACCATGGGCTATATTAGGACAATAAGAGAGACCGGTCATGATATCTACCTCTAAGGGGGGTAATAAAAAAGAATCAAATTTGATTAACATAAGTATATGTATACTCATACTTAGCAGCAGTATATTGATTAAATTGTAGATATCGCTATAGAGTGAATAGCAAACAGTCAGAAAATGAAGCCTTAGTATTGGCTTAAAATATTTCACAGATACAGATACTATAAGGGAGACTTCTCCAGAAATGTAGCAGCGATATAAATTGCAACCAAATGACCAGCAAATGTGTTACAGATGCACACCACTCAATGAGTGTGTATCGACATGGTCTGATCACTTTAGCTTAAATGTAGCCATATACTTCTCCGTAATTCATGAATCTATATATATGCGAAAAAATGTTTGTCTGTATGTTTGTGCCCCCTGTGATTGGCCTGTGGGTTTGTGCGCGCTCATTGGCCGCCGGCTGGCCACACCTCTCACTGTCATTGGCCAGTTAATGTAAAAAAAAAAAAAAAAACGCTACCCGGTGTGAGAAGGAGGAACGGGAGAATGGTGAGAAAGGTGCCTGCAGCGGGGACGATGGCAACTGCTAAGCATCGGAGCACCGCTCACAGCATCGGAGCAAAACGCCCCCCCCAAGCCACCGGCCCAGCACCACACCCCCCCGCACCATCAGGGCACTGCAAACCTTTCCCCCCCCAGCCACCGGCCCGTCCCGCCAACCCCCCCCCCCCTGCAGCATCAGAGCACTGCCACACTCCTCTCCTCCCCCCACCACACTCCTTTCCTCCCCCCCCACAAATACTCTTCTGCTCCCCCCCCACCACACTCCTCTCCTCCCCCCCCACCACACTCTCCTCCCCCCACCACCACCACCACACTCTCCTCCCTCCCCCCCACCACCACTACACTCTCCTCCCTCCCCCCCACCAGCACACTCTCCTCCCCCCCCTCCACCACCACACTCTCCTCCCCCCCACCACACTCTCCTCCCCCCCACCACACTCTCCTCCCCCCCACCACCACCACCACACTCTCCTCCCTCCCCCCACCACCACACTCTCATCCCCCCAACCACCACACTCTCCTCCCCCCCACCACCACACTCTCCTCCCCCCATCCCTCCCCCCTTCTCTCCCCCCTCCCCCCTTCTCTTCCCCCCCCCTCCTGGCAGCACACAGGCGGGGGGAGTTGCTATGCAGTGGAAGAAGAATCACCTGAGTCAGAGCAGGAGCAGCATGACGTGAGGAGCTGCAGCACCGGAAGTTCCGGGTCAGACCGCTAGATGGCGCACCTCCCCTGCAGTCCTGCTCTGAAACAAGTGATTCTACAGCTGGTTACTGCACCGGTTCTGCGAACTTGAAAAATTCCAGGAACAGGTTCCCACGAACCGGGGGAATCCCACCCCTGGCTCCACCTCTGGTCAGGCCGACCGACTGCCGGTGATCTCGCGGTTGGACCCCGACTCTCCCCAGCAGCAGCCTGCATGCCTCTATCCCTCTGTCCCACGCCGAGCTTCCGACAGGCCTCCCTCTCATGCCATCGCGCACCGGAAGCAGAGAGCGCTGAAGTCAGAGTGCTTCCGGCGCGCTGACATCAGAGAGGCCCGTCGGCGTGGGATAGTCATGCTAAGGGAAAGCCATGGGCCCGGCCGTGAGAGGACCAGCAGACAGGCCTGGCCGGAGGTCGGGCCCAACTTTTAGTGTCAGCCGGCCGCCCCCCCCCCCCCCGACTCACCGGGACGCTAACCCCGGCAGACACACCCTGTTGGTGGCCTGACCGGGTGATCTAATTCACCTTCCTCTGTGACCTGTCGTTCTCCCCCCCCCCCCCCTCAGTAGAGGCTGACCCTGAACCCCACTCGGTATTAGTATTGCTCCTGAGTCCTAAGTACCTTCTTGGGCTCTTTTCTGCGGGGAAAATAAATAATAAATAAAAACGGATGGGGGATGTCCTCAGTCCTACTTGTAGTACACATTGATTCATTATGATTGAGTAGAAGCAGCTGGGATGGGGCATCATTCTCCCCATCCCGACTTGTTATTGCTACTCTAATACTTGGTTCCCTTTCAGAGACTCCAGCATTATTATCATTATTACTCCTCCCATTCTTCTGATCTTGTGTCTCTTTAACGAGCATCAGAAGTATTTGCTGGAGAGTAATACGTGCCTCTTGTCACTAGCTTTTTTTAGTATTCCTTCCAGTGATTTCCCAAATATTGTCCCCTTCTATTTTTGCTCTTAAAGTTCTATTTCTCCTCCGCCCCGCGCTCTGCAGTCTTTACTCGCAGCTCGATGGTCCTGTTGGGTGTAAATGGAGGGCATCGATTCGTGATCTTTGTTCTGTTCTATTCTGAATTGGGCTTTTATTTATTTTCTCTGCTATTTTTCATTTGTTTTCATCTGAAACTCTGCCACTCATCCATAAATGTGTAATTATTCAAACTATATGCCAGCCTACTGTATGTATTCTGTCCTGCTTCACAGATTATTCTAAGTGAGGACTCTTTGAAGAGTTTTAGGTCTCTCTCTCTCTTTCTTTCTCTCATCTTGTCTTTCTCTCTCTTTCTTTCTATCTCTTTCTTTCTCTCTTTCTTTCTCTCTCTCTTTCTCTCTCTCTCTTTCTTCTCTCTCTCTTTCTTTCTCTCTCTTTCTTTCTCTCTCTCTCTCTCTCTTTCTCTCTCTTTCTCTCTCTCCTTTTCTTTCTTTCTCTCTCTTTCTCTCTTCTTTCTTTCTCTCTCTTTCTTTCTCTCTCTTTCTTTCTCTCTCTCTCTCTCTTTTTCTTTCTTTCTCTCTCTTTTTCTTTCTTTCTCTCTCTCTCTCCTTTCTTTCTCTCTCTCTTTCTTTCTCTCTCTCTTCTTTCTCCTCTTTCTTTCTCTTCTTTTCTCTCTCTCTCTCTCTCTCTCTCTCTCTCTCTCTCTCTCTCTCTCTCTCTCTCTCTCTCTCTCTCTCTCTCTCTCTCTTTCTCTCCTTTCTCCTTTCTTTCTTTCTTTCTTTCTTTCTTTCTTTCTTTCTCTATTCTCTCTCTCTCTCTCGTCTCTCTCTCTCTCTCCTTTCTTTCTCTCTCTCTTTCTTTCTCTCTCTCTTTCTTTCTCTCTCTCCTTTCTTTCTTTCTTTCTTTCTTTTCTTTCTTTTCTTTCTTTCTTTCTTTCTTTCTTTCTTTTCCATGTATATTCAGTGCAGTAACCCAGGGGGGCTCAACTCCAGAACTCAAGCCCCACCAACAGGTCAGCTATTTTAGACTATAATATAACAAACATTTACATACATTATTACAGTAGGTGAGGCGGCCCTGCCCATGGAGCTTACGATCTATAAGGAAGGGTACCTGGAAACAGAAGGTACACTTTAATTACTGCTTTAGTGATCACAACGACTCTTGTATGTTGAATTAAGAGAGGGTGGTTCGGAGGGTTAGAAAGTCACACCCAGCAGCAGCACTTTGGTTCCTTTAATCTCATAATATTTACCAATGTTTTGTGGCGCTTGCCAGAAAGTAAGTGTTTTGGATTATATCTTTGAAGAGCGTGGCCACTCCTTGTGGTTGAAGCTTCCCTCCCATCCCCAGGTGTTCCACTGTTTGGCAAGGTATGCAGTACAGTCCTGTAGCCAGGGGAGGACACTCCATTAACCCATTGGATACCAGAGCGAACAGCCACTCGCGTCCCTCAAATACTGTATGACACAGATTTGTCTTTGTGGGGACGTGGCCAGCTGCAGTTTTACATATGGGAGATTAGAATAAATAACCCTCGCTGTGTCTGTAACAAGGTATTTTTACACCTGGCATGTCTGTCTACCCAGTAAGTGTTGAGATGTGGTTATATAGATCCATAGCAGGGTGGGCAACTCCAGCTCTCAAGGGGGCCACCGACAGGTCAGGTTTTCAGGATATCCTGCTTCAGCACAGGTGGTGAAGTCTTCGACTGAGCCACTGATTGAGTCGCCTGTGCTGAAGCAGGGATATCCTGGAAACCTGACCCGTTGGTGGCCCTTGAGAGCTGGGGAGTTGCCCACCCCAGAGTTGTCGGGCAATAATTTCCCACTTTCTTCTTTTAGGTTTCGCAGTCATCCAATGGGTGTATAGTAATAGCAGACACCTCTCTGCCTTACAGACATGGTAAGAAACATACTGTAGCTCCCGTATGAATGTACTCCTGATACCAGCAGAAGGAAGACAAACAATAAGCGCTCAGTCCACAGCCCTGGGGATGTGCCTGTTTGTCTTGGCATGTGTGCAGCCCTCAATAGTTCTGGCCAAAGCATGCACCTTAAACACCTCTTTTATGATGAATTAAGACAGAAGGAAGCATTTGCAATGTTAATGAATTGAAGCCTTTGATGCAGCTTGAAGGAACATGGTGAGCGCTAGAATAGTAATTCGGGAGATGCGAAATGCTCACGCAACAGGTGAATATACTCGGCATTCGCAACCATTCAATATACTTTCAAACTTAACAATGTTGGTGAGTGGCATGCCCTCTTCAGCAAATCTGCTTGAAATGATTGACTTTAAATACCATAAACAGGGCACAAACACCGAAATACCCCATAGTCCTATTGGAGTTCAAGTTGGAACTTGGTGGTGTGGTTAGAATGATACGGAGTAAAGTGATAATGATCATACTGACTGTAGAGTTAGCAGTGACGGCGAGGGTGGGGATGCTGTTGGCTAACAGACTCCAACCTCTTTGGGGCATTTCCTGGAGCTGTGCTAGGCCACCGGGACCCAAATTACTATAACCCAGGGGTGTGCAAACTTCCTGCGCTGCGCCCCCCTGCCTGCTCCCCCCACCCCCACGTGTCGCACCCCCCTTACCTTTTAATGCAGCACCAAATAATGCCACGGAGTCATGTGACGTCACCCCGCAGCGTCATTTGATGCCGCGTTGCCATGGCACGTGGCCGTAAGCCGGTACAATTCAGGTTACAGAGGCCCCGTGCTGAAGAGCGGTATTCAGTTACAGAGGCCCCGCGCTGAAGAGCGTGGGGCCTCTAGCCGATGTGCCCCCAGTTTGCATTCCCCTGCTATTACCCACTCCTGAAAGTCCTCCCAGGAGTCCCTTATGCTTGAGCACAACCACTGCTATATGAGTGTAATGCTGGACACAACAGTCCCCTCTACCAACCCTCCGGGTGTGCAACAACACCACACCAGGGCCACCTGTTACAGAGCCCGGGTCAGAACCATCAGGCTCCTCCGGACTACGTACTGGAAGACATGCGGAGCTGGCTCTAGCTCTGATTTATGCTCATATGTCAACAAATATGTGTGTTTAACCCTTTGCATTCGCTCGATTATCAGAAGGTGTTGGAAAAATATTTTTGAACCGAACTGTGAGATAATTTGCACATCTCCAGTGGTGGATTTAAAAAGCTGCTGCACTTACCCGGTACCGCCCTCCTCCAGCATCGTTTGACGACACGCCGCACCGTTGCCATGGCAATGCGACGCCATGTGACGTCGCATTCACGGCCGCGCATGCGCCGATCTATGCCGCCGGTGCCTTTCGGGCCTCGTGGCGAATTTGCCACTGCACATCTCTAATTGTGATGCCATTGCTATCTTTTTCTTTTTGTATTCCCATCTCCGTGGACACAAGGGAACTCCAGACAGATGGGACGTTTAACAACCAAAGATACTGGGGAACAGTTTGATTCTTGTAGCACTAGGGCTGACTCGGTGGGTGACCTGAAGCTCCCCAAAGGTAATGGTAAACTTCATGTCATCCACATTTCCCAAAACCTGCCTCACTCCCCCCGGTCACCGGACATACAGTAAGTAATGATACATTTGCATTAATCTGTCACTTTTTAGCGGCTTATCAATTTTAAACATGGATGTTTCCCTAGAGCAGGGGTGGCCAACTCCAGGCCTCAAGGGCCACCAGCAGGTCAGGTTTTCAGGATATCCCTGCTTCAGCACAGTCAAAGACGGAGCCACCTGTGCTGAAGCGGGGATAGCCTGAAACCCTGACCTGTTGGTGGCCCTTGAGGCCTGGAGTTGGCCAACCTTGCACTAGAGCCTTCACCTGCTCCATGACAGTCCTGTTCAGTGCCGGACTTGCGCGTAAGCTAACTAAGCTGCAGCTTAGGACCACACAATTTGAGGGGTCTTAAAGGCACACAAAAAATGCATTCCAAGTTTTTTTTAAATCAGATGATAAATAAAGAAGATGTGGGAAAATTAAGATCCCCTATAAATATGGACATTTTAGGTCAAACCTGACCCTAAGCATCGTGCGCATCGAAAGTGACAAACGCATCGAAAGGTGCTCAAACTGGGGGGAGGGGTGCGAGACTTTTGGGGGGGGGGGGCACGGCTCACTTACCCGGCTTCCATGTCCACTCGACTCCATGACAACGTGGCGTAATTTGACGCAACAGGGGGAGAGCGGGCAGGGGGCGCAGCGCAGGACGTTTGCGCACCCCTGCCGTAGCTTATCATTGGAAGACATTATCAATGACACTGCTCTCCACAAATCACAAAAGCACATGATTTAGTGTTAAAATGAATGTGGTGAAACTGTTGATTTTATCTTTTCTCCGGCATCTTTGTATATAATAATGCTTTCTTTCATTTTCAGTTTCGTGTTTATATTTTCAATGGTCCCTTCAGTCAGAATAATGGATTTTCCCATTTTTGGGGCCTCAAAGTCCAAATCTGGCCCTGGCTCCCTTGGATAGCAAAGCCGGGACGCAGGAAGTACAGAATCGGAAAGCCGGCAGGAACGCCGCTCTCTGGCCCCCTCAGTGGGAGATCGGTTACTGTATCTGCACTGTGAGGCTGGCTGTGTCATTAGAGAGGGAGACTCCACCCTTTAAAGGTACAGCACACCCAAGTAGGGCCGGATTAAAGTCTTTGCAGGGCCTGGGCACTCTCATAATCGTAGGCCCCCAAAACAGATCTACTGCACCGACACACTTTATTCGAGCAAATACCCAGTATGTACCTGGCAGATATCTGGAATGCGCCGCTCCTCACCTCTGACAAGCCCCGTTGCGTTTGCCTTCCCAGCCTGGGTTCATGCCTGGCTGACGGGCGGCTGATCTGTTAAATGATAATGATTAGGATTTAATAGGCTGCAATGCTTCGCGTGTCTACCAGATGGCATAAATTCATGAATTGTAATGCAGTATATATATATATATACTGTGCAGTATTGCAGCCAGCGGGAATAAAATGCTTCAATCCCTGCCTGGAAAATACCTCAATGCACTCGGGCAGAAAACAGTCACAAACCTCAATACACCCGGGTATACCCGAATTCGTGGGACTAGCCGAGCTCGAATAAAGTGTGTCGCCAGTGTATATATAATCCATGGGGCGGAAATGACTTTCTTCACTCGCACTACTCCCAACTGAGAATGTGCGTCTGCAAAAACTGAAATTGGAAGATGTAGTCCGTGATTTCGTGGTCATCACTCGAGTCTAGGCGCAAAGTTCACCTTTCCTGTTTTGCCCTCAAATACCTTCTGGGCAAGCTACCCATCTATCTGAACAAGCTCCTCACCCCTTCCACATGCATCACTTATCCTCTGAGATCTGACTCCAAAAGACTATTCATGGTCCCAAGGCTCAACAAAGTATCCGGCCGCTCCTCCTCCTCTTACCGTGCACCCCAAAACTGGAACAATCTACCAGAGACTCTCACATCCACCACCAGTTTAAGTTCTTTCAAATCTAAGGCTGTCACACATTTTAACCTGGTCTGTAACTGTGCATGCAATGTCTTGTATATAATGTATACCCTGTTCATTTATGTAACTGTATTTGTAACCATGTATTATTTGTCTTAACTCTGTGCCCAGGACATACTTGAAAATGAGAGGTAACTATCAATGTATTACTTCCTGGTAAAATATTTTATAAATAAATACAATTTCGCTAACATATAGTTTAATGTATATTTACTCAACTCAGAGCTAATATCATTAAACCTAATTCAGACATCGAACACTGAATTGTACTACATTATTTTGTTCTGCTGTTATGCTACTTATTATTCATTTTTGACTATTCAACTTTCCATATTTCGCCATTTTTTTTCAAGATGCATGTGGATATATACTTCAACATTTGTAGATGTATTATTATAATACAAAGGTTTTCGTAATTTAATTAAAGCAAATGATTTCGTTTGATTTTAAGTTTTCTTTTCTCATTTTTGAGTCGAGGATTTTTTTTGGGAGGCCTAAAACTTTCTTGTAGGGCTTGGGCACTGTACCCATAGTGCCCAATGGATAATCCAGGCCTGCAGTCAAGAGTAATTCTAACTGTTTGTCTTCCAAAAGTCCCCACAGCCTGCTTAATCTATCCCATTGTCATGTCACAGATGGTATACTACTACCTTGTCAGGTTTGCAATGTGACATAACAGAAAATCCCTATTGCACAGTCAATGCCAAAAATCACGTGTAGTCAGATGTATGGTGCCACCTAGTGGCTGAAAGGAACATTTACTGTTAGGTCGAATAAGGCCTCGGTCCCGCTGCGCCCGGCGGCGTGGGCAGCCACACGCGAGTTCCCCACCAGCAGGGGAATCCTCCCGAGCCGGTCCCGGTCCCCCCTGGCTGCACAGCGCACTACACGCTGTGGCGCGTCAGCCGCTATGGGACACAAGAAAATGGTGTTCCCTAGCGTTGACGGGTCACGTGGTGTGGCTGTGAGCCAATGGGGAGGGGAGGCTTCAGAAGGAGGAGAGGCTTCGGGGAGGAGTGTGGAGTGAAAGCAGCGTGAGTGCCTGTCTGTGTGTGTGTGTGTGTGCCTGAGTGCGTGAGTGCGTGAGTGCCTGCCTGTGTGTGTGTGTGTATGTGTGTGCCTGTCTGTGTGTGTGTGCCTGTCTGTGTTTGTGTATGTGTGTGCCTGTCTGTGTGTGTGTGTGCCTGTCTGTGTTTGTGTATGTGTGTGCCTGTGTGTGTGTATGAGTGCCTGCGTGTGTGTGTGTATGAGTGCCTGCGTGTGTGTGTGTATGAGAGCCTGCGTGTGTGTGTGTGTGCCTGCGTGTGTGTGTTGCTTACTTACCTTCAATCAGCAGCTCCAGCCCGAGCCCGTGGAGGGAGGGAGAGGGGGGAGAGTAGCGGGTCCCTCCGCTCAAGCCACGCCCCCCCTCCCGCTCAAACCTCCCACTCCCGCCCACCTCCCTCTCCGGCTCCCGCTCCCTACAGACCGCATATCGCTGTCTGTGTATGTCAGCGCACCGCCTGTCTGCAGTGCGGGCGCGCTGACTATGGGAGCGGGGCCTTAGCCTAAGGCTTCTGTATTTCACTGGTGTTCATTTCGACCTTGTAAGAGCCGTGAAACCCTTTAACAATGTATTCTGACTCTGTGCAATCCCAGAGATATTATTTTATGTGTATACAAATACTACTGCTGTGATGAAGCTCATTTTTCCATAGACACGAGTAGCTTTCTATATTAGGAAATAAAAAAAATATGGCAAATAAAATGACTGTGGTTATGATCAGTAATGTCCTCAGGGGCCACCAACAGGTCCGGTATTAGGGATATCTCTGCTTCAGCACAGGATTTTTTAATCCGCCACTGGTTCTACTACTGTGTCTACACTGTTGGTCGTTGGGTCCATAACGTCTGGTGAGGCGACCTCAACAAATAAATGTATACTTGTTCCACTCATTTTTAAGAGGGACTCATCTTATACAGTACCTTAGTGTCCAATAAACGTGTGGTTTTTATACAAACATGAGTGCCCCGGCGCTGCTCTCTGCTTGGATATCTCCGGTTCGGATATTGGACAGGGAGCACAGGACTGGATCCACTTACAGGTGAGCAGGATATTCTGCAATTAATTAAACCAAGTGGAGAGCACCGGTATGTTATAATACTGCCATATTATGAATACAGATGCCCTTCATTTATATAATATTATCTTAAGTTGTCATGTTTTAAGGCACAGTGGTTTTATTTTCAGTAGTGACTCTTAGTCATACACACTCTCGATCTTTATCAGGGAGACTCCCACATTTCCTGTAAAGGGCATGCCTGTTTTGTTTTCACTTTCCATTGCGGACAAAAGAAATGTTTTGGCTAAAATCATTTCTGGAAAAAAGAAACTCTGTTAGAACGAAAGCAGATGTTTTAAATGTCCTAGATCAGTGGTGCTGAACGCCAGTCCTCAAGATCTCCCAACAGGTCAGGTTTTCAGGGTATCCCTGCTTCAGCCCAGGTGGTTCAATCAGTCTCTGCTTCAGCACAGTTGGCTCAATCAGAGGCTCAGTCTTCGACACTCAACACCCCCTTTCCCTCCCCATACTTAATAATCCTGACCCCACCCCCTCCCTGCACTCCCCCGCCCCCTCCCCCGTCAGCGGTCCTGACCTTGATCACACTGTTTTGCGGTCCTCCCAACTTCAGCAGATGCCAGTGTCCCATGATTTTTGCTGTCTTATTATTATAATATAGTAAACACCTTGAAAAAGTGCAGGAGCGAAACGCGTAGGTGGGGTTTTTACCTGTTATTGCTTATGTGAGCTGAATAAACACTATTTTTATGGGAGTTACCCTGTTTTGTTCCGGTCCTGTTGGGGTTGTGCTCCCTTCCACACAGACATCGTTTGGACACCTTTTTTCAACGGATCCTGCACGACATTAGGATTTGCCAGATCCACTGAGAGGGCTTCAGAAAAAGGTAACAGACATCAGCCTTCATGATTGTTACCCTCCTCATATACCATTCCTTCAAGTTTACAGAGGTGAGGTTTACATACACACACACACACACACACACACACACACACACACACACACACACACACACACACACACACACACACACACACACACACACACACACACACACACACACACACACACACACACATATATATCACCCTGCTATATTTCCCTAGCCTGGCATATAAGTTCTGGTAATTGCAGGCAGTGCTAGGGTTAATATGTCACCCAGAAAAATGTGGATATTGTGGCCAAACTAAAAGAAGTGGTGAGCCTGTCCCCCTCGGATGCTGAGGACTACATGGATCTACTCTACGATCTGCACCACGTGGGGGACAAGAATGTCTTCAAGACCTGCGGTGGGCCTTGCAGCATGTCCTGGGCTAAGAGAGGAGTCGTCCGTGGCTGATGCCGACAGAGAAGCGGTGCTGAAGGGAAGTAGCCTCTTTCCCCCTCCTATGTCTGCTGCA
The DNA here is from genome assembly GCF_040206685.1 of Ascaphus truei. NCBI lineage: Eukaryota > Metazoa > Chordata > Amphibia > Anura > Ascaphidae > Ascaphus > Ascaphus truei. Next base: position 23,582,178 of record NC_134486.1, read on the forward strand.
CAGCGCTGCAATGTGGGCAGAATCCAAGAAGGAAACCGGTGCACAGCTGAAGAAGGCAACTTGGACGGAAATGACCATTTGAAAAATATTTATAAATTAAAAAACATAAAGGTAGAGTCCTGACAGATTCTCTAACGCGTTTCACGCATGGGGCGCTTTGTCAAAGAATGATCTGTCAGGATGAAGAGTGCCTTGATATAGAGTGTCTTGCTGATGAAACAGCTGGATCTAGAATAATGAGCCCGTAGCTAAGAACACATGTATAGGATGTCAAAGCACTGTGATACACATAAATAACAAGGTCTAACTTTTAATGAAAAAAAAAATACAAACAAGTAATCTACAATAAGTATATTAAGCTGACTTCATCTCCAATGAAAAAATCATAATGGAAGAGTATGCAAAACATAAAAAATATATAAAAAATAAACAATCAACACTGCTAAAAGACAAAAACTATATAAACAAAGCAAGTAACTACTTGATTTCTCTTTTTTTTTTAAATGTATATACATATATGGAGAAAATTACATTTTGGAGAAAATAGATTTCGGAAAAAATTCATATAAATCTGAAATGATATGTAAGAACAATAGGTCTCCTAACACATAACCAGATGATATAACTGGAAAAGAGGGGACCCAAAGATAACGTTGAATCATGGGACACCTAAATTCATGATAATCTTAAAGATTGATCATTTTTCAATCATGTAAGAAATGTTTGAGTTCCCATTCAACATTTAAACCCTTGGGAGCAAGAGTGTCTAAGGTGAGGATCCAATACATTTCTCTTTTGTTCAACAAATTAAGTCTGTCACCTGTGTGGTTTAATATGTTCAACACCAAAAAACTGAAAATTATCTATTGGCATCATTGGTATTTATAGTGTCAAAAAAAGTGTTTAATGTGTCCGTGTCACCATCCCATATGAAAATTAAATTGTCTATGTAACGTTTATAGAAAACAATATGGTGACGAAAATGATTAGTGCTACCATAAATTTGAGTAAGTTCCCAAAAACCCATAAAAAGATTTGCATAAGAGGGGACAAAATAAGTCCCATAGCAGTGCCTTTAATTTGAAGATAAAACTGAATCAAATAAGAAATAATTATGAGTGAGTAAAAATAAAATGCAGTCTGTTATAAAGGTGCTCTGTGCAATAGATAATGAAGAAGATTGTAAAAAATGTTGAATAGCTAGAAGACCGTGATTGTGTGCAATAATACTGTACAGTGATGTGACGTCCATGGTGACCCAACGGTAACTCTTATTCCAGACAACTCCTTTCTTAGCCAACAGAAGATCTGTGGTATCACGGATGTATGACGGTAAAGCATAAATGCATAATATGTCACAAGCTGGTGAGATCACATCCCTCATGTCTCCATATTGTAGCAACTTACAGGCACATGTCTGGGCCTGTGAGCTGCTGGGACCACATGACAGGATGAGGGCCTTGCTACATTTGATTCTGCCCAGTTACTGGGACAAAATTACTTGACCCCTCCTACTGTATAAAGATGGGGGTTCCTCCAAATTAAGTTAGTCCTGCCTCACCCCTTAAGGGGTGAGTGGGTCCTAGTTGTGTCGTAGCCATGTTCTGCCTCACACCTTGTGGGGTGAGGGGACTACCAGTCTACTCTGAGTTGCTGTTTAATAAAACCACTTAAAAGTTCCTGGTGCCCTCTCGGTTTATTCATCACTCTTCATACAAGCCAGCGCGGATCCATCTACCCTGAGATGCAACCAGGTACCCGCAGAGAACTGTCATATCCTTTATTCAGGTACAAACCCTGTTTAAAGACATAAAGACATTGAGACTGGTCATCATTCCTCCATTTACACCGTACACCCGGCCCTCATGTTAGTGGGGAGGGGGGGGGGGGGGTGTTACTGTACATAAGGAACTTGGAAATTTCAAATAAAAAGACACCGCGGAAGAAGGAAATGTCTTCCTTCTTCCTGCTACAAAGGAAATTACTCCGAAGGGTTTTCACTGCCAGATGCGACACTTTGCAAAGCAGCAGGGGGTTTTCACCACGTGTTCCACACTTATAACACTATTAGGTGATATATAAGATCTATTGGATAAGAGAAAGAAAAATATGATCAATTGCAATAATCTATAGTACCATATTTTCTGTATACTTTAAGGCCGCGCTTATAGTCCTGGCTACGGCGTCAGCCACGCGGCTTCGCGTGAAAACAAGCCAATTTAATCCGTCACGTGCGCCTAGAGCAGTCGCGACTGCGACGGCGCGACAGAGATCTCTGAAGTTTTTTTTTTCCGGCGACCGCCGCGTGACGTCAGCGGCCACATGAGCGGCTCAGCCAATGAGGGCGAACCGCTTACAGCCACGCCCCCCCGGTCGCCGTCTCTTGTCTCTAACACTATAAGCAAACATCTTTGAAAAAGTCCATAGCCTGGACGAAACATGTTAGAGTGGTTGCCTGATGTTTGCTGCTAGCGATCAATAAAGTTTTTTTAGACATCCATGCGTTGGCTGCTGAAGTTGCTGTGAACCACGGACCATCCTACCCCCTTCTTCCTATAAGCAAACATCACTGCTACAACTGCGACGGATGACATCACACCGTCGCGTCGGCAGGACTATACGCGCGGCCTAAGGCAGAAGAACTCAAACCGACCTCGCTTAAAGACTCAGTGAAAGTTGCTATGGTGACAGAAACGCAGACTTTTCAAGCCTTGAAATTCATCAGTGGGAGTTCATCTGCTATTGCTGATAATTACAATAAACTCAATTCCTGTAAAGACTAGAGACAGTCTTATCTTATCTTCTGGCATCTATTTTTCACAGGTGCTCATTAGCATATAGCTTGCAGACGCACAAATAGTTTTTCTAGAAAATTGGTTCACAAACAATTTAAATTAGAATCCTTTCTTTTTCTCCCCCCTTCACTTTCTCAAAAACAGACTCCCAGCTTTACTGAGACGCGCTATATTGATAAAAAAATATCCACACTGCCGTTCAATTCACAACCATCTCTAGTTCATTCACTCTATATGAGGAACACTAGGGCCAGTGATTATCCCAACACTGGATATTAACCAATAATTGTATACTCCTCTGGAACAACTTATTCCAAGAGCTAGCAACACTTGGTATTATTTAATTATTGTTTTAAACCCCAATATTTTAATGAAGTTGTTATTAATAAAGATATTTTAAGTCAATCACCATCTCACACAGAATTAGAGTGCTATCTACAGGGGTTCTGTCTGTCTCTCAGTGTATTAAAAAATCTCTGGGTATACTTCAATTACTGTACAATGGGTGTTACTCAGGGGCGTAGCCCGGACTCTGCCTGAGTTAGGGCATTTTGAGGTTGGTGGTGGGGCAATAATGGCATGGAAGGAACTAGCTGGCACAGAGTATGACCTGACCGCACTATACACTGACACAGAGTATAACCTGACTGCACTAAATACTGTCAGGTTATACTCTGTCTCAGAGTATAAACTGAGCGCACTATATGTGGACACAAGAGTACAAGTGGGAGGAGGTAGGGGTGGTGACACGTGGGAGGGGGGAGAAGGGGTGACATGGGGGGAGGTGGACAACAGGAGGGGGAGTGGTAGTGGGAGGGAGTGACAGAGGCGGCAGTGTCTGACAGATGGGACGTTAGTGGGTGAAAGAGGGGAGTAGTGGGTGACATGCGGGGGGGTCAGTGAGTGACCGAGAACTGTCAGTGGGTGACATAGAGGGACAGTGGGTGACAGTCCCTACCTCATCCTCCGTGCTTGCTCATCGTTGCTGCCAAGTTCTCCTTCCCTGCTTACATAGAACTCTCACGCCTACGGTGACTTGGCTCCGTCTAGCCGCGCTACACACACAGCTCCCCCGGCGCACCAATAAGGAGGCAGATTTTTACGTTGGATATTTGGAATTTTGGAGCAGGGTTAGCCTGCTTAGGCCCTGGTGTTATTTACTCTTACTTAAAAAAGCATTCCCTGAAAATAGTTTTTTTAATTTTTATTTTACCGTTACCTGAATGGCGGGTATTCTTGACCAAACCCACTGTTGGTGTGAGTAGGTTCATGAAGCATAAACTCGTCCCCTTTAAAAATACACAAAGTCCTTCTATTTTCTTTAACTTTATTGGGTGGGATTGACAGAAATATAAAAGCACTTGCATGTAGTTTTGTGGTAGGAAGTGGCTCTTGTGAGGGGAAGGTATAAAGGAATCCCTTTCTAAGGGAGCAGTGGAAGATGCATCTAATCACTGTCTCCTGATAAGAGAAAGCACACTTTCCTATCCAGACAGGAACTAGCAAAGGGGCAAACTAATAAACAGAGAAAGGGCAGGGGGAGAGGGCTAAACCAACTCAAGCTATGAGCAATGAGAGGTTGCCACGGCAACTGACTGGTGGGTTGTGGAAAGGTCATATTGTAGCAACAATGTTGCAACTACACAGCAGCACTGGCTGCTTCAGAACAGGGAAACACGCAACTTTCACTGGGGAGAGCTGGCAGCCTGAGAGCAGAAAATATACACAGAAAATATACAATCCTGTTCCAGGACAGTGGGTTGGCCTACAGAGCTCATCCGTGGTCCCCCGGTGTCCGGGGACCCCCTGGTTCAAGAGTGCTTCAGGTAGGATTAAAAAAAAAACCCATCCTTTAATGCCAGATTCACTAATCTAATGGTACAATATGCAGAAATACCTAATTGAAAACATCATTAGAATATGAGGTTAATAGGATTAATATGGGTAACAATGATGGCCCAGATTCACTAAGCTACATAACATCACTGAAAATAACACTACTTTGAGTAAAGCAGGAATGGGCGTTATTTCTGTACGTTAAGGCTAGATTCACTAAGATAATGGTATTCAGCAATAACTCCTGTTAATAATCTCATTAGCCTGCCACCCAAACAGTAGCTGTCTAAACTCACTCAAATTGAGTGAAACAAATCACCGTGGTCTGCTGAAGCAGCTTGGTTTCCCAATGTAATCAAACTCAGGCCTGTTATGATTTCTTCTACCACTAAAAGTTTGTCTGCAGTCAAGTAATATCTTTCATTATAGAGCAATTTCTTTTTTTCATCAAGCCACCCTATAACTTCTGCAAGCATACCTAAAGATTCATCCATCTCCGTGGTACTCGTCTGATTCTTTGCAGTTGCTGGTTAGCTACGGTAATGGTGCTGTAACCACTGCTCTGGAAAGTGCATCTGCTGTAAATATGAATTTACCTGGCATATATATTACAACTAATTTGTACTTCTGCAATTTTATCCTCATTTGTTGAATGCTTAAAGTGCCGTTATTTAGTATAATAATAAGGCTATCATGGAATTGCTGTCTGTTTCTATTTCCAACCTATGGCCATAAAGCTATTCATTAAATTGTTTAAACAATATTCCTTAAAGCTCCTTCTCAATCTGTGCATACCTGGTTACCGCATCAGTTTGTCATCAGGAGGCATACGCCTTGGGTAGCCAACAATCATTGTTCTCCTGGAAAATTGCAACCAGTCCTGATTGTGACTGATCTGCTGAAATGTTCTAGTGCAGCAGTGCGCAAACTGGAGGGCGCAAGATTTTCTAGAGGGGACGCAGCGGTTGCAGAGGCCCTACCCTCTTCCCCCAAGGCATTTAAATGAAATGCCTGGGGGCCGCATGAGGCCTCTGCAACTTCCCTTAAGCTGCGATTCTACAGAGGTACTGCAATGTGCGCGTGAGCCTCTGCGACGTCGCAGAGCGACATGTGCACAAGCACATTCTTCCCTGCACGCGACTGCAGGGGGGACATGGCGGACATCTGTTCTTTGATTGGACGGCAGCGTCACATGACGCAGCCGTCGCAACCAGAAAACAAATTTGGAGAACTCTTCAACTGTCGCCCGCATTGCAGTAGCAAGCGGCGGGACAGTCGCGGTAGGTATAAGCGCTTTGCGGGGATGCATACTCTTTATTTTGGCGCTGCACGTTTTTTGGTATAATCACGGCCTTACCTTGTCTTCTGCGACCGCCATGGCAACGTGACATCACGTGACCCCGCGGCATCATTTGACGCCAGAGACAAGGTAAGGAGGGGGTGCGAGCAGGGGGGGGAGAGCAGGCAGGGTGGCACAGGCTGAAAAGTTTGCGCACCCCTGTTCTAGTGCAAACTTCAATACTGGCTCCTGCAACAATTGTTGTTTCAACATTTCCCATAATTCCTCATGCTCGGGTACCCAAAACCATTCATTTCTAGTTTCCGAGACAAGGGGGGGGGGGGCGGAAGAGCACACAAAATACCACAATAGTGTAGTACCCTTTTTAATGCGATAAAAAAGAATTGTAGAAAACACATATAAAACCGAATAAACAGAACCAGCAAAGTGTGACAATTGCTAAAGATGGTCATGAAAATGCAAGTGTTGAGACACACACAAGGTGAAGGTTAAAGAACCAGCAAGTATATTGCAATTACCCGTAGAGTCTGGGAATCAGCATGTGAGTCAGAATCACAGTGTCCCTGACGTCTAGCAGCCTACAGCATCCTCCGCTCTGTGCAAAGCTCGTGCAGGAGAGAGCAGAGCGGCCCGAGCCAAGTCAGCGTGGTCATTGCAACATTGTTGCGGGTTCTTTTACCTTTCTGCTGTGTGTGTAGCCGAGCCCCCTACCCTGCCTCTGGAGGTCCGCGCGATCGGGAGTGGCGGGGGGGGTCATTTTGCGAGTCCTTCGATAAAGCGCGCATGTCGCGCGAAACGCGTCAGAGGGGGGTCTTTCTCCTTGCTGTTTCCATGTGCAGCTAATAAATCATTTTTTGTACCAGTAATTAGCAGTCCAGCTACTATTTTTTCCCTGTGCTTGTGCATCGTTTCTTCACCTTGGCTTTACAGTATCACATGGGACTGCCCAGCCAATGGGATTGGAGCAGGAGAGAGAAACAGGATATCCTCCGCGTGCGAAAAGCCCGTGAGGCAGTTCTGACGGAGGCCCTGAGGAGACAGGTAGTGTCCAGGAAGCAGTAGCTTCCTGGGCTAGGCCTAGATCTTGCCCCTAGGCCCCAGTTAGGCCTCGAGCCAAATCAGAGGAGTGTTGCAGGGAAGGCCCCAGATAGGGACTCTGGTGACCGGACGGCCACACGGCACCCTGCGGCCTGGGACCAGATCACAGGATCCAGAGACATTGTGTGAGACCCTCCAGCTGGAGCTCACACCGCGAGGAGGATCAGGACCATTAGGAGAGAGGGGATTTGTGTTGGAGGTATAGTTTTTTGATATATCTCTGGTGCTGAAGTTATGCCTAAAGGTCAGAATAGGAATCCGTACTTTCCAAATCAGGGAATTAATGTATATCGTTTTGAACTCTCTTCTGTTCATTACCACTGACAGAATTACTGAAAACTGTGCATCTGAAAAGGGAACCATACTCTCTTATCAGGTTGACAATTTGAAAAGTCCCCTTTTGATAGCTGGATTAAGATCTCTGGGATTTAGGCATAAACACTGGGATCTAGGCATACACACTGGGATCTAGGCATACACACTGGGATCTAGGCATACACACTGGGATCTAGGCATACACACTGGGATCTAGGCATACACACTGGGATCTAGGCATACACACTGGGATGTAGGCACAAACACTGGGATCTAGGCATACACACTGGGATCTAGGCATACACACTGGGATCTAGGCATACACACTGGGATCTAGGCATACACACTGGGATCTAGGCATACACACTGGGATTTAGGCATAAATCCTGGGATCTAGGTATACACACTGGGATTTAGGCATACACACTGGGATTTAGGCATACACACTGGGATCTAGGCATACACACTAGTATTTAGGCATAAATCCTGGGATCTAGGTATACACACTGGGATTTAGGCATACACACTGGGATCTAGGCATACACACTGGGATCTAGGCACACACACTGGGATCAAGGCATACACACTAGGATCTAGGCATACACACTGGGATCTAGGCATACACACTGGGATCTAGGAATATACACTGGATCTAGGAATACACACTGGGAATTAGGCATACACACTGAGATCTAGGCATACACACTGGGATCTAGGCATACACACTGGGATCTAGGAATACACACTAGGATCTAGGCATACACACTGGGATCTAGGCATACACACTGGGATCTAGGCATACACACTGGGAACTAGGAATACACACTAGGATCTAGGCATACACACTAGGATCTAGGCATACACACTGGGATCTAGGAATACACACTGGGATCTAGGCATACACACTGGGATCTAGGAATACACACTGGGATTTAGGCATACACACTGGGATTTAGGCATACACACTAGGATCTAGGCATAGACACTGGGATCTAGGAATACACACTGAGATCTAGGCATACACACTGGGATTTAGGCCTACACACTAGGATCTAGTCATGCACACTGGGATCTATTCATGCACACTGGGATCTAGGCATACACACTGGGATCTAGGCATACACACTGGGATCTATGCATACACACTGGGATTTAGGCATACACACTAGGATCTAGGCATACACACTGGGATCTAGGAATACACACTAGGATCTAGGCATACACACTAGGATCTATGCATACACACTGGGATCTAGGCCTACACACTGGAATTTAGGCATACACACTGGGATCTAGGCATACACACTGGGATCTAGGCATACACACTGGGATCTAGGCATACACACTGGGATTTAGGCATACACACTGGGATTTAGGCATAAATCCTGTGATCTAGGCATACACACTGGGATCTAGGCATACACACTGGGATCTAGGCATACACACTAGGATCTAGGCATACACACAGGGATCTAGGCATACACACTGGGATCTAGGCATAAACACTGGGATCTAGGCATAAATCCTGGGATCTAGGCATACACACTAGGATCTAGGAGTACACACTGGGATTTAGGCACACACACTGGGATCTAGACATACACACTGGGATCTAGGAATACACACTAGGATCTAGGCATACACACTAGGATCTAGGCATACACACTGGGATCTAGGCATACACACTGGGATCTAGGAATACACACTGGGATTTAGGCATACACACTAGGATCTAGGCATACACACTAGGATCTAGGCATACACACTGGGCTCTAGGCATACACACTGGGATCTAGGCATACACACTAGGATCTAGGCATACACACTGGGATCTAGGCCTACACACTGGGATTTAGGCATACACACTGGGATTTAGGCATACACGATGGGATCTAGGCATACACACTGGGATCTAGGCATACACACTGGGATCTATGCATACACACTGGGATCTAGGCATACACACTGGGATCTAGGCATACACACTGGGATCTAGGCATACACACTGGGATGTAGGCATAAACACTGGGATCTAGGCATACACACTGGGATCTAGGCATACACACTGGGATCTAGGCATACACACTGGGATCTAGGCATACACACTGGGATCTAGGCATACACACTGGGATTTAGGCATAAATCCTGGGATCTAGGTATACACACTGGGATTTAGGCATACACACTGGGATTTAGGCATACACACTGGGATCTAGGCATACACACTAGTATTTAGGCATAAATCCTGGGATCTAGGTATACACACTGGGATTTAGGCATACACACTGGGATTTAGGCATACACACTGGGATCTAGGCATACACACTGGGATCTAGGCACACACACTGGGATCAAGGCATACACACTAGGATCTAGGCATACACACTGGGATCTAGGCATACACACTGGGATCTAGGAATAAACACTAGGATCTAGGAATACACACTGGGATCTAGGAATATACACTGGATCTAGGAATACACACTAGGATCTAGGCATACACACTGGGATCTAGGAATACACACTGGGATTTAGGCATACACACTGGGATTTAGGCATACACACTAGGATCTAGGCATAGACACTGGGATCTAGGAATACACACTGAGATCTAGGCATACACACTGGGATTTAGGCATACACACTGGGATTTAGGCATACACACTGGGATCTAGGCATACACACTAGTATTTAGGCATAAATCCTGGGATCTAGGTATACACACTGGGATTTAGGCATACACACTAGTATTTAGGCATAAATCCTGGGATCTAGGTATACACACTGAGATCTAGGCATACACACTGGGATCTAGGCATACACACTGGGATCTAGGAATACACACTAGGATCTAGGCATACACACTGGGATCTAGGCATACACACTGGGATCTAGGCATACACACTGGGAACTAGGAATACACACTAGGATCTAGGCATACACACTAGGATCTAGGCATACACACTGGGATCTAGGAATACACACTGGGATTTAGGCATACACACTGGGATTTAGGCATACACACTAGGATCTAGGCATAGACACTGGGATCTAGGAATACACACTGAGATCTAGGCATACACACTGGGATTTAGGCCTACACACTAGGATCTAGTCATGCACACTGGGATCTATTCATGCACACTGGGATCTAGGCATACACACTGGGATCTAGGCATACACACTGGGATCTATGCATACACACTGGGATTTAGGCATACACACTAGGATCTAGGCATACACACTGGGATCTAGGAATACACACTGGGATTTAGGCATACACACTGGGATCTAGACATACACACTGGGATCTAGGAATACACACTAGGATCTAGGCATACACACTAGGATCTATGCATACACACTGGGATCTAGGCCTACACACTGGAATTTAGGCATACACACTGGGATCTAGGCATACACACTGGGATCTAGGCATACACACTGGGATCTAGGCATACACACTGGGATCTAGGCATACACACTGGGATTTAGGCATACACACTGGGATTTAGGCATAAATCCTGTGATCTAGGCATACACACTGGGATCTAGGCATACACACTGGGATCTAGGCATACACACTAGGATCTAGGCATACACACAGGGATCTAGGCATACACACTGGGATCTAGGCATAAACACTGGGATCTAGGCATAAATCCTGGGATCTAGGCATACACACTAGGATCTAGGAGTACACACTGGGATTTAGGCACACACACTGGGATCTAGACATACACACTGGGATCTAGGAATACACACTAGGATCTAGGCATACACACTAGGATCTAGGCATACACACTGGGATCTAGGCATACACACTGGGATCTAGGAATACACACTGGGATTTAGGCATACACACTAGGATCTAGGCATACACACTAGGATCTAGGCATACACACTGGGCTCTAGGCATACACACTGGGATCTAGGCATACACACTAGGATCTAGGCATACACACTGGGATCTAGGCCTACACACTGGGATTTAGGCATACACACTGGGATTTAGGCATACACGATGGGATCTAGGCATACACACTGGGATCTAGGCATACACACTGGGATCTATGCATACACACTGGGATCTAGGCATACACACTGGGATTTAGGCATACACACTGGGATTTAGGCATAAATCCTGGGATCTAGGAATACACACTGGGATTTAGGCATACACACTGGGATCTAGGCATACACACTGGGATCTAGGCATACACACTGGGATTTAGGCATACACACTGGGATCTAGGCATACACACTAGGATCTAGGCGTACACACTAGGATCGAGGCATACACACTGGGATTTAGGCATACACACTAGGATCTAGGCATACACACTGGGATTTAGGCATACACACTGGGATCTAGGAATACACACTAGGATCTAGGCGTACACACTAGGATCGAGGCATACACACTGGGATCTAGGAATACACACTGGGATCTAGGCATACACACTAGGATCTAGGAATACACACTAGGATCTAGGCGTACACACTGGGATCTAGGAATACACACTGGGATTTAGGCATACACACTGGGATCTAGACATACACACTGGGATTAGGCATACACACTAGGATCTAGGCATACACACTAGGATCTAGGCATACACACTGGGATCTAGACATACACACTGGGATCTAGGCATACACACTAGGATCTAGGCATACACACTGGGATCTAGGCCTACACACTGGGATTTAGGCATACACACTGGGATCTAGGCATACACACTGGGATCTAGGCATACACACTGGGATCTAGGCATACACACTGGGATCTAGGCATTCACACTGGGATTTAGGCATACGCACTGGATTTAGGCATAAATACTGGGATCTAGGCATACACACTGGGATCTAGGCATACACACTGGGATCTAGGCATACACACTAGGATCTAGGCATACACACAGGTATCTAGGCATACACACTGGGATCTAGGCATAAACACTGGGATCTAGGCATAAATCCTGGGATCTAGGCATACACAGGGATCTAGGCATACACACTGGGATTTAGGCATACACACTGGGATCTAGGCATACACACTGGGATCTAGGCATACACACAGGGATCTAGGCATACACACTGGGATCTAGGCATACACACTGGGATCTAGGCATACACACTGGGATCTAGGCATACACACTGGGATCTAGGCATACACACTGGGATGTAGGCATAAACACTGGGATCTAGGCATACACACTGGGATCTAGGCATACACACTGGGATCTAGGCATACACACTGGGATCTAGGCATACACACTGGGATGTAGGCATAAACACTGGGATCTAGGCATACACACTGGGATCTAGGCATACACACTGGGATCTAGGCATACACACTGGGATCTAGGCATACACACTGGGATCTAGGCATACACACTGGGATTTAGGCATAAATCCTGGGATCTAGGTATACACACTGGGATTTAGGCATACACACTGGGATTTAGGCATACACACTGGGATCTAGGCATACACACTAGTATTTAGGCATAAATCCTGGGATCTAGGTATACACACTGGGATTTAGGCATACACACTGGGATTTAGGCATACACACTGGGATCTAGGCATACACACTGGGATCTAGGCACACACACTGGGATCAAGGCATACACACTAGGATCTAGGCATACACACTGGGATCTAGGCATACACACTGGGATCTAGGAATAAACACTAGGATCTAGGAATACACACTGGGATCTAGGAATATACACTGGATCTAGGAATACACACTGGGAACTAGGCATACACACTGAGATCTAGGCATACACACTGGGATCTAGGCATACACACTGGGATCTAGGAATACACACTAGGATCTAGGCATACACACTGGGATCTAGGCATACACACTGGGATCTAGGCATACACACTGGGAACTAGGAATACACACTAGGATCTAGGCATACACACTAGGATCTAGGCATACACACTGGGATCTAGGAATACACACTGGGATTTAGGCATACACACTGGGATTTAGGCATACACACTAGGATCTAGGCATAGACACTGGGATCTAGGAATACACACTGAGATCTAGGCATACACACTGGGATTTAGGCCTACACACTAGGATCTAGTCATGCACACTGGGATCTATTCATGCACACTGGGATCTAGGCATACACACTGGGATCTAGGCATACACACTGGGATCTATGCATACACACTGGGATTTAGGCATACACACTAGGATCTAGGCATACACACTGGGATCTAGGAATACACACTGGGATTTAGGCATACACACTGGGATCTAGACATACACACTGGGATCTAGGAATACACACTAGGATCTAGGCATACACACTAGGATCTATGCATACACACTGGGATCTAGGCCTACACACTGGAATTTAGGCATACACACTGGGATCTAGGCATACACACTGGGATCTAGGCATACACACTGGGATCTAGGCATACACACAGGGATCTAGGCATACACATTGGGATCTAGGCATAAACACTGGGATCTAGGCATAAATCCTGGGATCTAGGCATACACACTAGGATCTAGGAGTACACACTGGGATTTAGGCACACACACTGGGATCTAGACATACACACTGGGATCTAGGAATACACACTAGGATCTAGGCATACACACTAGGATCTAGGCATAAACACTGGGAATGTGGGGATCTGCCTGCGCTTCCGTGTGCACTGTGGCAAACTGTATTGCTGTCAGTCAGTGGGGTAGCGCATGAGGGAGCTCCGCTGGGCCACTGAATTGACTGGTGCAGGGGGTTGTTGGTTGCTTACCTCACCTGCATCTCCAGTCTGGGGCCTGCTCTCCTCGGCTACTCCTGCGTGCCACCGTCAGAAGGAAATCGGGTAAAGATGGCGGGTTCCGGCGCAACTGCAGATGACTGACTCAGAGAGGCTGCTGGGATACTTCAACAGCTTTATTGTTCCAAAACACACAAGGGCTAACACCGCATTCTCCCCCTCAACGCGTTTCACCCTTAGGAATAGGGCTTCGTCTTGGAGCCGAACTCCAAGACGAAGCCCTATTCCTAAGGGTGAAACGCGTTGAGGGGGAGAATGCGGTGTTAGCCCTTGTGTGTTTTGGAACAATAAAGCTGTTGAAGTATCCCAGCAGCCTCTCTGAGTCAGTCATCTGCAGTTGCGCCGGAACCCGCCATCTTTACCCGATAAACACTGGGATCTAGGCATACACACTGGGATCTAGGAATACACACTGGGATTTAGGCATACACACTAGGATCTAGGCATACACACTAGGATCTAGGCATACACACTGGGCTCTAGGCATACACACTGGGATCTAGGCATACACACTGGGATCTAGGCATACACACTGGGATCTAGGCATACACACTAGGATCTAGGCATACACACAGGGATCTAGGCATACACATTGGGATCTAGGCATAAACACTGGGATCTAGGCATAAATCCTGGGATCTAGGCATACACACTAGGATCTAGGAGTACACACTGGGATTTAGGCACACACACTGGGATCTAGACATACACACTGGGATCTAGGAATACACACTAGGATCTAGGCATACACACTAGGATCTAGGCATAAACACTGGGAATGTGGGGATCTGCCTGCGCTTCCGTGTGCACTGTGGCAAACTGTATTGCTGTCAGTCAGTGGGGTAGCGCATGAGGGAGCTCCGCTGGGCCACTGAATTGACTGGTGCAGGGGGTTGTTGGTTGCTTACCTCACCTGCATCTCCAGTCTGGGGCCTGCTATCCTCGGCTACTCCTGCGTGCCACCGTCAGAAGGAAATCGGGTAAAGATGGCGGGTTCCGGCGCAACTGCAGATGACTGACTCAGAGAGGCTGCTGGGATACTTCAACAGCTTTATTGTTCCAAAACACACAAGGGCTAACACCGCATTCTCCCCCTCAACGCGTTTCACCCTTAGGAATAGGGCTTCGTCTTGGAGCCGAACTCCAAGACGAAGCCCTATTCCTAAGGGTGAAACGCGTTGAGGGGGAGAATGCGGTGTTAGCCCTTGTGTGTTTTGGAACAATAAAGCTGTTGAAGTATCCCAGCAGCCTCTCTGAGTCAGTCATCTGCAGTTGCGCCGGAACCCGCCATCTTTACCCGATAAACACTGGGATCTAGGCATACACACTGGGATCTAGGAATACACACTGGGATTTAGGCATACACACTAGGATCTAGGCATACACACTAGGATCTAGGCATACACACTGGGCTCTAGGCATACACACTGGGATCTAGGCATACACACTGGGATCTAGGCATACACACTGGGATCTAGGCCTACACACTGGGATTTAGGCATACACACTGGGATTTAGGCATACACGATGGGATCTAGGCATACACACTGGGATCTAGGCATACACACTGGGATCTATGCATACACACTGGGATCTAGGCATACACACTGGGATTTAGGCATACACACTGGGATTTAGGCATAAATCCTGGGATCTAGGAATACACATTGGGATCTAGGCATACACACTGGGATCTAGGCATACACACTGGGATCTAGGCATACACACTGGGATTTAGGCATACACACTGGGATCTAGGCATACACACTAGGATCTAGGCGTACACACTAGAATCGAGGCATACACACTGGGATTTAGGCATACACACTAGGATCTAGGCATACACACTGGGATTTAGGCATACACACTGGGATCTAGGAATACACACTAGGATCTAGGCGTACACACTAGGATCGAGGCATACACACTGGGATCTAGGAATACACACTGGGATCTAGGCATACACACTAGGATCTATGAATACACAATATGATCTATGCGTACACACTGGGATCTAGGAATACACACTGGGATTTAGGCATACACACTGGGATCTAGACATACACACTGGGATTAGGCATACACACTAGGATCTAGGCATACACACTAGGATCTAGGCATACACACTGGGATCTAGACATACACACTGGGATCTAGGCATACACACTAGGATCTAGGCATACACACTGGGATCTAGGCCTACACACTGGGATTTAGGCATACACACTGGGATCTAGGCATACACACTGGGATCTAGGCATACACACTGGGATCTAGGCATACACACTGGGATCTAGGCATTCACACTGGGATTTAGGCATACGCACTGGGATTTAGGCATAAATCCTGGGATCTAGGCATACACACTGGGATCTAGGCATACACACTGGGATCTAGGCATACACACTAGGATCTAGGCATACACACAGGTATCTAGGCATACACACTGGGATCTAGGCAAAAACACTGGGATCTAGGCATAAATCCTGGGATCTAGGCATACACACTGGGATCTAGGCATACACACTGGGATCTAGGCATACACACTGGGATCTAGGCATACACACTGGGATCTAGGCATACACACTGGGATCTAGGCATACACACTGGGATCTAGGCATACACACTGGGATCTAGGCATTCACACTGGGATTTAGGCATACGCACTGGATTTAGGCATAAATCCTGGGATCTAGGCATACACACTGGGATCTAGGCATACACACTGGGATCTAGGCATACACACTAGGATCTAGGCATACACACAGGTATCTAGGCATACACACTGGGATCTAGGCATAAACACTGGGATCTAGGCATAAATCCTGGGATCTAGGCATACACAGGGATCTAGGCATACACACTGGGATTTAGGCATACACACTGGGATCTAGGCATACACACTGGGATCTAGGCATACACACAGGGATCTAGGCATACACACTGGGATCTAGGCATACACACTGGGATCTAGGCATACACACTGGGATCTAGGCATACACACTGGGATGTAGGCATAAACACTGGGATCTAGGCATACACACTGGGATCTAGGCATACACACTGGGATCTAGGCATACACACTGGGATCTAGGCATACACACTGGGATGTAGGCATAAACACTGGGATCTAGGCATACACACTGGGATCTAGGCATACACACTGGGATCTAGGCATACACACTGGGATCTAGGCATACACACTGGGATCTAGGCATACACACTGGGATTTAGGCATAAATCCTGGGATCTAGGTATACACACTGGGATTTAGGCATACACACTGGGATTTAGGCATACACACTGGGATCTAGGCATACACACTAGTATTTAGGCATAAATCCTGGGATCTAGGTATACACACTGGGATTTAGGCATACACACTGGGATTTAGGCATACACACTGGGATCTAGGCATACACACTGGGATCTAGGCACACACACTGGGATCAAGGCATACACACTAGGATCTAGGCATACACACTGGGATCTAGGCATACACACTGGGATCTAGGAATAAACACTAGGATCTAGGAATACACACTGGGATCTAGGAATATACACTGGATCTAGGAATACACACTGGGAACTAGGCATACACACTGAGATCTAGGCATACACACTGGGATCTAGGCATACACACTGGGATCTAGGAATACACACTAGGATCTAGGCATACACACTGGGATCTAGGCATACACACTGGGATCTAGGCATACACACTGGGAACTAGGAATACACACTAGGATCTAGGCATACACACTAGGATCTAGGCATACACACTGGGATCTAGGAATACACACTGGGATTTAGGCATACACACTGGGATTTAGGCATACACACTAGGATCTAGGCATAGACACTGGGATCTAGGAATACACACTGAGATCTAGGCATACACACTGGGATTTAGGCCTACACACTAGGATCTAGTCATGCACACTGGGATCTATTCATGCACACTGGGATCTAGGCATACACACTGGGATCTAGGCATACACACTGGGATCTATGCATACACACTGGGATTTAGGCATACACACTAGGATCTAGGCATACACACTGGGATCTAGGAATACACACTGGGATTTAGGCATACACACTGGGATCTAGACATACACACTGGGATCTAGGAATACACACTAGGATCTAGGCATACACACTAGGATCTATGCATACACACTGGGATCTAGGCCTACACACTGGAATTTAGGCATACACACTGGGATCTAGGCATACACACTGGGATCTAGGCATACACACTGGGATCTAGGCATACACACTGGGATCTAGGCATACACACTGGGATTTAGGCATACACACTGGGATTTAGGCATAAATCCTGTGATCTAGGCATACACACTGGGATCTAGGCATACACACTGGGATCTAGGCATACACACTAGGATCTAGGCATACACACAGGGATCTAGGCATACACATTGGGATCTAGGCATAAACACTGGGATCTAGGCATAAATCCTGGGATCTAGGCATACACACTAGGATCTAGGAGTACACACTGGGATTTAGGCACACACACTGGGATCTAGACATACACACTGGGATCTAGGAATACACACTAGGATCTAGGCATACACACTAGGATCTAGGCATAAACACTGGGAATGTGGGGATCTGCCTGCGCTTCCGTGTGCACTGTGGCAAACTGTATTGCTGTCAGTCAGTGGGGTAGCGCATGAGGGAGCTCCGCTGGGCCACTGAATTGACTGGTGCAGGGGGTTGTTGGTTGCTTACCTCACCTGCATCTCCAGTCTGGGGCCTGCTCTCCTCGGCTACTCCTGCGTGCCACCGTCAGAAGGAAATCGGGTAAAGATGGCGGGTTCCGGCGCAACTGCAGATGACTGACTCAGAGAGGCTGCTGGGATACTTCAACAGCTTTATTGTTCCAAAACACACAAGGGCTAACACCGCATTCTCCCTCTCAACGCGTTTCACCCTTAGGAATAGGGCTTCGTCTTGGAGCCGAACTCCAAGACGAAGCCCTATTCCTAAGGGTGAAACGCGTTGAGGGGGAGAATGCGGTGTTAGCCCTTGTGTGTTTTGGAACAATAAAGCTGTTGAAGTATCCCAGCAGCCTCTCTGAGTCAGTCATCTGCAGTTGCGCCGGAACCCGCCATCTTTACCCGATAAACACTGGGATCTAGGCATACACACTGGGATCTAGGAATACACACTGGGATTTAGGCATACACACTAGGATCTAGGCATACACACTAGGATCTAGGCATACACACTGGGCTCTAGGCATACACACTGGGATCTAGGCATACACACTGGGATTTAGGCATACACACTGGGATCTAGGAATACACACTAGGATCTAGGCGTACACACTAGGATCGAGGCATACACACTGGGATCTAGGAATACACACTGGGATCTAGGCATACACACTAGGATCTAGGAATACACACTAGGATCTAGGCGTACACACTGGGATCTAGGAATACACACTGGGATTTAGGCATACACACTGGGATCTAGACATACACACTGGGATTAGGCATACACACTAGGATCTAGGCATACACACTAGGATCTAGGCATACACACTGGGATCTAGACATACACACTGGGATCTAGGCATACACACTAGGATCTAGGCATACACACTGGGATCTAGGCCTACACACTGGGATTTAGGCATACACACTGGGATCTAGGCATACACACTGGGATCTAGGCATACACACTGGGATCTAGGCATACACACTGGGATCTAGGCATTCACACTGGGATTTAGGCATACGCACTGGATTTAGGCATAAATACTGGGATCTAGGCATACACACTGGGATCTAGGCATACACACTGGGATCTAGGCATACACACTAGGATCTAGGCATACACACAGGTATCTAGGCATACACACTGGGATCTAGGCATAAACACTGGGATCTAGGCATAAATCCTGGGATCTAGGCATACACAGGGATCTAGGCATACACACTGGGATTTAGGCATACACACTGGGATCTAGGCATACACACTGGGATCTAGGCATACACACAGGGATCTAGGCATACACACTGGGATCTAGGCATACACACTGGGATCTAGGCATACACACTGGGATCTAGGCATACACACTGGGATCTAGGCATACACACTGGGATGTAGGCATAAACACTGGGATCTAGGCATACACACTGGGATCTAGGCATACACACTGGGATCTAGGCATACACACTGGGATCTAGGCATACACACTGGGATGTAGGCATAAACACTGGGATCTAGGCATACACACTGGGATCTAGGCATACACACTGGGATCTAGGCATACACACTGGGATCTAGGCATACACACTGGGATCTAGGCATACACACTGGGATTTAGGCATAAATCCTGGGATCTAGGTATACACACTGGGATTTAGGCATACACACTGGGATTTAGGCATACACACTGGGATCTAGGCATACACACTAGTATTTAGGCATAAATCCTGGGATCTAGGTATACACACTGGGATTTAGGCATACACACTGGGATTCAGGCATACACACTGGGATCTAGGCATACACACTGGGATCTAGGCACACACACTGGGATCAAGGCATACACACTAGGATCTAGGCATACACACTGGGATCTAGGCATACACACTGGGATCTAGGAATAAACACTAGGATCTAGGAATACACACTGGGATCTAGGAATATACACTGGATCTAGGAATACACACTGGGAACTAGGCATACACACTGAGATCTAGGCATACACACTGGGATCTAGGCATACACACTGGGATCTAGGAATACACACTAGGATCTAGGCATACACACTGGGATCTAGGCATACACACTGGGATCTAGGCATACACACTGGGAACTAGGAATACACACTAGGATCTAGGCATACACACTAGGATCTAGGCATACACACTGGGATCTAGGAATACACACTGGGATTTAGGCATACACACTGGGATTTAGGCATACACACTAGGATCTAGGCATAGACACTGGGATCTAGGAATACACACTGAGATCTAGGCATACACACTGGGATTTAGGCCTACACACTAGGATCTAGTCATGCACACTGGGATCTATTCATGCACACTGGGATCTAGGCATACACACTGGGATCTAGGCATACACACTGGGATCTATGCATACACACTGGGATTTAGGCATACACACTAGGATCTAGGCATACACACTGGGATCTAGGAATACACACTGGGATTTAGGCATACACACTGGGATCTAGACATACACACTGGGATCTAGGAATACACACTAGGATCTAGGCATACACACTAGGATCTATGCATACACACTGGGATCTAGGCCTACACACTGGAATTTAGGCATACACACTGGGATCTAGGCATACACACTGGGATCTAGGCATACACACTGGGATCTAGGCATACACACTGGGATCTAGGCATACACACTGGGATTTAGGCATACACACTGGGATTTAGGCATAAATCCTGTGATCTAGGCATACACACTGGGATCTAGGCATACACACTGGGATCTAGGCATACACACTAGGATCTAGGCATACACACAGGGATCTAGGCATACACATTGGGATCTAGGCATAAACACTGGGATCTAGGCATAAATCCTGGGATCTAGGCATACACACTAGGATCTAGGAGTACACACTGGGATTTAGGCACACACACTGGGATCTAGACATACACACTGGGATCTAGGAATACACACTAGGATCTAGGCATACACACTAGGATCTAGGCATAAACACTGGGAATGTGGGGATCTGCCTGCGCTTCCGTGTGCACTGTGGCAAACTGTATTGCTGTCAGTCAGTGGGGTAGCGCATGAGGGAGCTCCGCTGGGCCACTGAATTGACTGGTGCAGGGGGTTGTTGGTTGCTTACCTCACCTGCATCTCCAGTCTGGGGCCTGCTCTCCTCGGCTACTCCTGCGTGCCACCGTCAGAAGGAAATCGGGTAAAGATGGCGGGTTCCGGCGCAACTGCAGATGACTGACTCAGAGAGGCTGCTGGGATACTTCAACAGCTTTATTGTTCCAAAACACACAAGGGCTAACACCGCATTCTCCCCCTCAACGCGTTTCACCCTTAGGAATAGGGCTTCGTCTTGGAGCCGAACTCCAAGACGAAGCCCTATTCCTAAGGGTGAAACGCGTTGAGGGGGAGAATGCGGTGTTAGCCCTTGTGTGTTTTGGAACAATAAAGCTGTTGAAGTATCCCAGCAGCCTCTCTGAGTCAGTCATCTGCAGTTGCGCCGGAACCCGCCATCTTTACCCGATAAACACTGGGATCTAGGCATACACACTGGGATCTAGGAATACACACTGGGATTTAGGCATACACACTAGGATCTAGGCATACACACTAGGATCTAGGCATACACACTGGGCTCTAGGCATACACACTGGGATCTAGGCATACACACTGGGATCTAGGCATACACACTGGGATCTAGGCATACACACTAGGATCTAGGCATACACACAGGGATCTAGGCATACACATTGGGATCTAGGCATAAACACTGGGATCTAGGCATAAATCCTGGGATCTAGGCATACACACTAGGATCTAGGAGTACACACTGGGATTTAGGCACACACACTGGGATCTAGACATACACACTGGGATCTAGGAATACACACTAGGATCTAGGCATACACACTAGGATCTAGGCATAAACACTGGGAATGTGGGGATCTGCCTGCGCTTCCGTGTGCACTGTGGCAAACTGTATTGCTGTCAGTCAGTGGGGTAGCGCATGAGGGAGCTCCGCTGGGCCACTGAATTGACTGGTGCAGGGGGTTGTTGGTTGCTTACCTCACCTGCATCTCCAGTCTGGGGCCTGCTATCCTCGGCTACTCCTGCGTGCCACCGTCAGAAGGAAATCGGGTAAAGATGGCGGGTTCCGGCGCAACTGCAGATGACTGACTCAGAGAGGCTGCTGGGATACTTCAACAGCTTTATTGTTCCAAAACACACAAGGGCTAACACCGCATTCTCCCCCTCAACGCGTTTCACCCTTAGGAATAGGGCTTCGTCTTGGAGCCGAACTCCAAGACGAAGCCCTATTCCTAAGGGTGAAACGCGTTGAGGGGGAGAATGCGGTGTTAGCCCTTGTGTGTTTTGGAACAATAAAGCTGTTGAAGTATCCCAGCAGCCTCTCTGAGTCAGTCATCTGCAGTTGCGCCGGAACCCGCCATCTTTACCCGATAAACACTGGGATCTAGGCATACACACTGGGATCTAGGAATACACACTGGGATTTAGGCATACACACTAGGATCTAGGCATACACACTAGGATCTAGGCATACACACTGGGCTCTAGGCATACACACTGGGATCTAGGCATACACACTGGGATCTAGGCATACACACTGGGATCTAGGCCTACACACTGGGATTTAGGCATACACACTGGGATTTAGGCATACACGATGGGATCTAGGCATACACACTGGGATCTAGGCATACACACTGGGATCTATGCATACACACTGGGATCTAGGCATACACACTGGGATTTAGGCATACACACTGGGATTTAGGCATAAATCCTGGGATCTAGGAATACACATT
Organism: Ascaphus truei; assembly: GCF_040206685.1. Classification (NCBI taxonomy): domain Eukaryota; kingdom Metazoa; phylum Chordata; class Amphibia; order Anura; family Ascaphidae; genus Ascaphus; species Ascaphus truei. The sequence continues at coordinate 23,605,928 of NC_134486.1, forward strand.
GGGATCTAGGCATACACACTGGGATCTAGGCATACACACTGGGATCTAGGCATACACACTGGGATTTAGGCATACACACTGGGATCTAGGCATACACACTAGGATCTAGGCGTACACACTAGAATCGAGGCATACACACTGGGATTTAGGCATACACACTAGGATCTAGGCATACACACTGGGATTTAGGCATACACACTGGGATCTAGGAATACACACTAGGATCTAGGCGTACACACTAGGATCGAGGCATACACACTGGGATCTAGGAATACACACTGGGATCTAGGCATACACACTAGGATCTATGAATACACAATATGATCTATGCGTACACACTGGGATCTAGGAATACACACTGGGATTTAGGCATACACACTGGGATCTAGACATACACACTGGGATTAGGCATACACACTAGGATCTAGGCATACACACTAGGATCTAGGCATACACACTGGGATCTAGACATACACACTGGGATCTAGGCATACACACTAGGATCTAGGCATACACACTGGGATCTAGGCCTACACACTGGGATTTAGGCATACACACTGGGATCTAGGCATACACACTGGGATCTAGGCATACACACTGGGATCTAGGCATACACACTGGGATCTAGGCATTCACACTGGGATTTAGGCATACGCACTGGGATTTAGGCATAAATCCTGGGATCTAGGCATACACACTGGGATCTAGGCATACACACTGGGATCTAGGCATACACACTAGGATCTAGGCATACACACAGGTATCTAGGCATACACACTGGGATCTAGGCATAAACACTGGGATCTAGGCATAAATCCTGGGATCTAGGCATACACACTGGGATCTAGGCATACACACTGGGATCTAGGCATACACACTGGGATCTAGGCATACACACTGGGATCTAGGCATACACACTGGGATCTAGGCATACACACTGGGATCTAGGCATACACACTGGGATCTAGGCATTCACACTGGGATTTAGGCATACGCACTGGATTTAGGCATAAATCCTGGGATCTAGGCATACACACTGGGATCTAGGCATACACACTGGGATCTAGGCATACACACTAGGATCTAGGCATACACACAGGTATCTAGGCATACACACTGGGATCTAGGCATAAACACTGGGATCTAGGCATAAATCCTGGGATCTAGGCATACACAGGGATCTAGGCATACACACTGGGATTTAGGCATACACACTGGGATCTAGGCATACACACTGGGATCTAGGCATACACACAGGGATCTAGGCATACACACTGGGATCTAGGCATACACACTGGGATCTAGGCATACACACTGGGATCTAGGCATACACACTGGGATGTAGGCATAAACACTGGGATCTAGGCATACACACTGGGATCTAGGCATACACACTGGGATCTAGGCATACACACTGGGATCTAGGCATACACACTGGGATGTAGGCATAAACACTGGGATCTAGGCATACACACTGGGATCTAGGCATACACACTGGGATCTAGGCATACACACTGGGATCTAGGCATACACACTGGGATCTAGGCATACACACTGGGATTTAGGCATAAATCCTGGGATCTAGGTATACACACTGGGATTTAGGCATACACACTGGGATTTAGGCATACACACTGGGATCTAGGCATACACACTAGTATTTAGGCATAAATCCTGGGATCTAGGTATACACACTGGGATTTAGGCATACACACTGGGATTTAGGCATACACACTGGGATCTAGGCATACACACTGGGATCTAGGCACACACACTGGGATCAAGGCATACACACTAGGATCTAGGCATACACACTGGGATCTAGGCATACACACTGGGATCTAGGAATAAACACTAGGATCTAGGAATACACACTGGGATCTAGGAATATACACTGGATCTAGGAATACACACTGGGAACTAGGCATACACACTGAGATCTAGGCATACACACTGGGATCTAGGCATACACACTGGGATCTAGGAATACACACTAGGATCTAGGCATACACACTGGGATCTAGGCATACACACTGGGATCTAGGCATACACACTGGGAACTAGGAATACACACTAGGATCTAGGCATACACACTAGGATCTAGGCATACACACTGGGATCTAGGAATACACACTGGGATTTAGGCATACACACTGGGATTTAGGCATACACACTAGGATCTAGGCATAGACACTGGGATCTAGGAATACACACTGAGATCTAGGCATACACACTGGGATTTAGGCCTACACACTAGGATCTAGTCATGCACACTGGGATCTATTCATGCACACTGGGATCTAGGCATACACACTGGGATCTAGGCATACACACTGGGATCTATGCATACACACTGGGATTTAGGCATACACACTAGGATCTAGGCATACACACTGGGATCTAGGAATACACACTGGGATTTAGGCATACACACTGGGATCTAGACATACACACTGGGATCTAGGAATACACACTAGGATCTAGGCATACACACTAGGATCTATGCATACACACTGGGATCTAGGCCTACACACTGGAATTTAGGCATACACACTGGGATCTAGGCATACACACTGGGATCTAGGCATACACACTGGGATCTAGGCATACACACTGGGATCTAGGCATACACACTGGGATTTAGGCATACACACTGGGATTTAGGCATAAATCCTGTGATCTAGGCATACACACTGGGATCTAGGCATACACACTGGGATCTAGGCATACACACTAGGATCTAGGCATACACACAGGGATCTAGGCATACACATTGGGATCTAGGCATAAACACTGGGATCTAGGCATAAATCCTGGGATCTAGGCATACACACTAGGATCTAGGAGTACACACTGGGATTTAGGCACACACACTGGGATCTAGACATACACACTGGGATCTAGGAATACACACTAGGATCTAGGCATACACACTAGGATCTAGGCATAAACACTGGGAATGTGGGGATCTGCCTGCGCTTCCGTGTGCACTGTGGCAAACTGTATTGCTGTCAGTCAGTGGGGTAGCGCATGAGGGAGCTCCGCTGGGCCACTGAATTGACTGGTGCAGGGGGTTGTTGGTTGCTTACCTCACCTGCATCTCCAGTCTGGGGCCTGCTCTCCTCGGCTACTCCTGCGTGCCACCGTCAGAAGGAAATCGGGTAAAGATGGCGGGTTCCGGCGCAACTGCAGATGACTGACTCAGAGAGGCTGCTGGGATACTTCAACAGCTTTATTGTTCCAAAACACACAAGGGCTAACACCGCATTCTCCCCCTCAACGCGTTTTACCCTTAGGAATAGGGCTTCGTCTTGGAGCCGAACTCCAAGACGAAGCCCTATTCCTAAGGGTGAAACGCGTTGAGGGGGAGAATGCGGTGTTAGCCCTTGTGTGTTTTGGAACAATAAAGCTGTTGAAGTATCCCAGCAGCCTCTCTGAGTCAGTCATCTGCAGTTGCGCCGGAACCCGCCATCTTTACCCGATAAACACTGGGATCTAGGCATACACACTGGGATCTAGGAATACACACTGGGATTTAGGCATACACTCTAGGATCTAGGCATACACACTAGGATCTAGGCATACACACTGGGCTCTAGGCATACACACTGGGATCTAGGCATACACACTGGGATCTAGGCATACACACTGGGATCTAGGCCTACACACTGGGATTTAGGCATACACACTGGGATTTAGGCATACACGATGGGATCTAGGCATACACACTGGGATCTAGGCATACACACTGGGATCTATGCATACACACTGGGATCTAGGCATACACACTGGGATCTAGGCATACACACTGGGATTTAGGCATACACACTGGGATTTAGGCATAAATCCTGGGATCTAGGAATACACATTGGGATCTAGGCATACACACTGGGATCTAGGCATACACACTGGGATTTAGGCATACACACTGGGATCTAGGCATACACACTAGGATCTAGGCGTACACACTAGAATCGAGGCATACACACTGGGATTTAGGCATACACACTAGGATCTAGGCATACACACTGGGATTTAGGCATACACACTGGGATCTAGGAATACACACTAGGATCTAGGCGTACACACTAGGATCGAGGCATACACACTGGGATCTAGGAATACACACTGGGATCTAGGCATACACACTAGGATCTATGAATACACAATATGATCTATGCGTACACACTGGGATCTAGGAATACACACTGGGATTTAGGCATACACACTGGGATCTAGACATACACACTGGGATTAGGCATACACACTAGGATCTAGGCATACACACTAGGATCTAGGCATACACACTGGGATCTAGACATACACACTGGGATCTAGGCATACACACTAGGATCTAGGCATACACACTGGGATCTAGGCCTACACACTGGGATTTAGGCATACACACTGGGATCTAGGCATACACACTGGGATCTAGGCATACACACTGGGATCTAGGCATACACACTGGGATCTAGGCATTCACACTGGGATTTAGGCATACGCACTGGGATTTAGGCATAAATCCTGGGATCTAGGCATACACACTGGGATCTAGGCATACACACTGGGATCTAGGCATACACACTAGGATCTAGGCATACACACAGGTATCTAGGCATACACACTGGGATCTAGGCATAAACACTGGGATCTAGGCATAAATCCTGGGATCTAGGCATACACACTGGGATCTAGGCATACACACTGGGATCTAGGCATACACACTGGGATCTAGGCATACACACTGGGATCTAGGCATACACACTGGGATCTAGGCATACACACTGGGATCTAGGCATACACACTAGGATCTAGGCATACACACAGGGATCTAGGCACACACACTGGGATCTCATTGTTGCTGACCCAATGGATACGAATGGATGTGCAGTGTTCCCTTGCACCAGCAGACGCAGTTTTGTAGTGGTATGAGTGTTATAATGCAATTTCATGGTGACTGCTGTTTTAATACAAGCCCACTACTTTACTCACACCCTTAATTGATTATGCTTCTCATTTTCCCTTGGTCAGTGTTTGTGAGGGAAAGTTATATCATGAAATCACATGCAATTTAGAAATGATTTCACTGTGCAATTACCACACTATTACTTACCCATCTTCACATTTTTAATTGACTCATATTTTTTAATGACAGAAACATGTATATTGTACCTCACTGCAACAAAGACACGTCAGCAAAGTACCAAGTACAAGGTACAATACTTAAAACATCTTTTTTTTTTGCTCAGCCTAACAAGCAGGTGAAGTTGGTTATTTAGAAAAAAGATTTGTTCAGTGCACTTTCTCAATTCTGCCACCAGGTGGCACCAGACACCATCATTTCCCAAATCGCTGCGGCCTAGCTTCTGGTTTCACTATTATATAAGTACTGTAGCCCTGTACTGTACATGTAAGCACCAACACAGGCACAGAGATACCGTATTGAAGGCGCTCCACAATAATGCCACTGTATAAATACTGAAACAGTTTGTACTGCAGCGGAGAAGAGCAGGACACAGAAGGGAGCAGATATTTACTGCAGCAAGTCAGCAAAGTGTCAGTTTAATTGATCAATATTTGAGTCCAATGTTGTATTTGTTCTAGGAAACAGCTTGCAAACACAACTCACATCCTACTATTATAATGAACATCTGCTTACTGTTTGTGGTGGTTATAAGGTGGGAAAGTGCTAAGCCGCTTTGAAGGAGTGAATTCATTGTGAAGGCGCCTCGGTGGACTGCAGTAAATCATAGTATTCGGAATACCAGTTAGAGAACTGAACACCTACACTTTACTGTGACACATACAAACTCTTATGCAGTGGAATTGGAATTAAGAATGTGCATTATGGTACAGATGTAGCAAAACTTTCTGTTCCCAAGACCACGGGGGAAAAAGTGAAATTCCTTTGCACTTCCTGCATATTGCGGCTGCTGTATGGTGTTTTGCGGCTTCCACGCTGGTTTTCAGTAACGATAGGGGATGCTGGTGTGTATTTAAGTCACATTCAATGTACTGTATTCTGAGGCTACTGCCATTTTTGTGTCTCTTCCGAGTGAAGCTATTTGGCTGGGGGATGAGATCAGTCTGGAAACGGATGAACGATCTTCTGCAGAGGTTAAGATTACTCTGCATCACAAGCACGATATTTAAGTATCCGAGCCCAGCATCAGACTAACGAGACGCGATTTGGGCTGGACCTGTGAACATGCGAGGTAAAGTAGTGCAGAATACAGTCTGCTTCTTCACATGCCAGGTGATATTCATGTGAACCCAAGTGATTTGTATCGGCGCTAAGAACACCCACAATAAAGGTTAAAGTGACAGAAATATATAAACACTGTGAGGTGATATGTGGCCAAAAAAACTTCTCAACCTTCCAAGGAATGTGTAAAGATTCCTTACAGAAACAGTCTTGGTCCAGGGTGGGAAGGGATCGGTAATTTCGGGAACACACCAAAAATAGAAAGATATTAAACAGTGATGGTGCAGTATATTAACACAACATGGAAAGCAATGAGTTCTTGGCTCTGTAGAAATTCCTACTTACGACAAGTGGAATAATAAAGGGCAATGGTCTGACGCTGTCAGTATATGTGAAACTGGATCTTCAGCAGAGCAGGAGATTCTGGGTGAGAAGTAACTCCAAACGGAGATCATACAGATGGCGTGCACTCAGATCCAAATAGAAAATGATGTTCATGTAAAACAGAAACGGACCATAGTGTAGATCGCAATAGACACAATTTATCACATCAAGCAAAGTAAGAAATGTACTTACAATAAGTACATAAAATATGTACATTTAAAGGTATCGTGAGACAGTAGAGGGCTGGTCCCATGTGGAAAGGCTTGCTGTACCGTCTTCCATTGGCTCCCACCTCGCCGCCGATGGATGGCGTCTGACGTCACTTCCGGTACACGGGTGACGACATCAGGTTGGGAGCGGGGAAGATAGATAGCAGCGGATCAGCAACAGCTCAGACGTCTTCACTCAGGGGGCAGCTGCAGCAGACTGACGACAAAGCTCTACGCGTTTCGCTGTACGTAGACAGCTTCCTCAGGAGCGATTTAACGACCCTTGTGGGTGGGCAACCATTTATAGCGTGGATAATTGGAATCAATTAACATGCATTGATGTGTGACGTAAACATATAAAATTAACACACAGGTTTGCCAAAACTGGCACATAACTCTGCGGTCATGGACACGATAAAATATTAACGTTCGTGTCACATATTTTATTGTTATTGAAGAGCCCACCCCGTGATGAGGGATGTTAACAAGATGAAAAGAGTTAATCCATGCACGTGCTTGCTGAAAAGCGGAGAAAAGTTTGAAGATGTCATTTTCTGATGAAACATCTGTCACCCTGGAACAATTTTACACTATGGCATTCAGAATTTTTTTAATATCTGAATCCGAGACCAAAGCATCCACTAAAGGATCATATAGGGGGGCGTGGGCAATCTCTTGACTAGGACCAGGAACGGTAGATATATTTGAAAGTAAGCCCTCTTCAGTTTGAGTATTACAAACACTAACTGTATCTTAATGTGTCCTTTTCAACATCTACAGTAACAGTGTGATATTTTTCTTGTATCACCAGGTACCATGGATAAAGCCTACTTCTAGGAGGTCCTTAAAGCTCAAGCGGCAACACGTTATGTTTCAGAATACTTCCCATCTGGTCCCCATTTCTTCCAACATAACAACCCAAAACCCAGTGCATCTGCAACCTCCATAAAGGACGAGGGAGTCACCTGGGTGAGGACACCTCCAGAGTAAGTTACATTATTGGGCGCTTCTATCGTTGAAAATACATATACATACGTATATCCTTTTTTTTTATATGTGCTGTTGTGTGTCTTTCTGTTATTCATGCCAATAACCGTATTTCTCTCACAACTTATAGATCCCCTGATTTGAACCCCATCAAATTGGTCTGGTATGCATTAAAGCATCATCTGCACAAATATGTGAAGCCAGCTAACAAAGATGAACTAGTGAAGGGAATTAATAAATACCGGGATGAAAGTCTGAGAGTTGAAAAATGCAACAACTAAATCAACCATCTAGGCAATGTGTTACTGGTAGTTCTGAAATGGAATGGCAATAGGGATGTAATAGAAATAATACATTGTACTGTAATTATTTATACTGGTTTTTTCCCTTATGAAAAGTTGCATGATCTAAAAGTTGCATGATCTTTATAACTGACATATAACATTATTTGTACTGTTAAGTCCTTGTGCCATTCAATAGTCTCATCGTGGCAATGGACAAAGATATTGACTGAACCATCTGCCGAACACATACTGAATTGCAAATCAAATAAATAAAACCCACCAAACGGTGGGATGTAATTTTGTTGGCTTTCTATCTCTAGCCCGTGTTTACATGGGATGAATCTTGCGTCTTGTCACAGTACCAAAAACAGTAAGTCTTGCTGCATCTGTATATATAAACTTTGCTGAATATGCACAAACTTAGTTTTCTCTCCGCAGAGGTCAGTTAATTCAGTGCTAATTAATGGCTGTTATTTTCCCTGAGGTTAACTCATATCCACAATGTCTCTGTCTCATCATTAGCACTAACATCCGTTATACTTAACACAGTGCCCTATCTGTTCGAAAATGGGATTTAACTTGATGTTAGTGTAACGGTGCTCACCACAAACAGGGCGGGACTGCGAGGCTGAGGTGGGGATGTTAGTATGAACCGACCTCCAGCCCGTGAGCGCGTCTGGAGTGCAGAGTGATAGTCGTGTAGCTGGATCAGGGTTGGAGAAGTGAGGGTAGTCGTAATACTCGCCGTGGTCAGGGGTTTGGCGAGATTGGATGGTCGTAGAGGATAGCCAGGAGTCGAGGAGCGGAGATGGTATAGGTACAGATGCAAGCCGAGGTTGAGGTAGATAGAAGTCAGGGGTCCAGGTACAAGCCGAGGTCAAACACTGAGGAACAACCAAGAACAGAATGCGCAAGGCAACAGGACAAGGCAATGGAGGTTTTGAGGTAAGCACTACCTTCAGAATGAAAGATTATGCTCTGCCAATTTGTCAGAGGGTTGGCTGAGCATATAAAGGGCTGAGGCCCAATGGAAAGGTAGCAAGCAGATGCTGGAGACTAGGGAGAAACACCCACTCGGTAGCAGGTGCCCAAAGGCAGGGAGTGAGTCGCAGGTGCAGGTGATCCTGGGTTAGAGTGGAGTTACGGTTAACCCCTCATGTGCTCTTGATGATGCAGTGCCGGTGCATGGTCTCCTGGGACGTGAGCTCTAACTTAGGTTAGCTCCTTATTAAGTCAGTAATGAACCTCGGTGGGCCTGGATCTGTGTGTGTGAATAGCAGCTTGGCATTGTCAATAGTCATGGGCCATATTTACTAAGCATTAAAGCACCATACAGGCTATTACATCGAAGGAATGGATGGCATGAGAATTATAATAAAAATGTACAACTAATTATGTCCGTAGAGAAACTATCTAGAGTGTAAAACGTTATAGAAATATTATTGCATTTTGTTTACCCGTTGTTCAGTGCGTTCAATACACTTAACTTTGCAGAATAATAGAGATAACGATAATGTGTTTTTAGTTATTGCCGCCATTAACAGGTGACACTTTCAAAATTAGGTGCATTAAGGTTGATTTGAAATCGTTGTGGAGATAAACTGATTCTTCAAGGCACCACTCTGTGTAGCAATGTCGGAAATGCCAATGGGAAGAAGATGCCATCTTCGCATTCTTGTCGATGTCAATTAGAGAGTAGGAATGTTTGGGCGGAATGCGACCAGCTTGTCTCCTTCAGACAGATAAGAGTCTTCCAAACATGCACATCACCTAAGACCCTCATGAACTGGCCATTGGTTGCACAATATGATCCTGTAATTTTCATTTGGATGTTGGTTTCTGAGCATCAGGGAAAGGGATACAACTTTCAAATGTGAGATTTGAATAACGCTTTATCTCATAGCTAGCGAGTGAGTACACCACATTGCGGAGCAATCATTCTGTTCAGAAAGTTTCATGAACTACACGGTTCAAACTTTTTGATTCAACATCTTGGGTGTCACTTGGCTCATCAAGCAATGTGTCACATTTTCTAAATTCTATGGCACTGACGACACAATTTCAAAGATATTGCAAACCTGGGCAACTTTGGTGCACAAACTGAAACATACTTAAATACGATAAAAATAAGATGTGACTGTGTGATACAGGTGTTTACACTTGCTTAGGATCCTTGAGATAGGGATAGTTTGCCTTTTTATCGATAACACAGGAGTCTGCAACTAGATTGACTCTCTGGGAGGGATAAACAAAATGATGAAGGATTTGCACAGACCTGGAGAATTGTGAATAGGGGCAACAAAAAACCCCAGAATATTTGATCAATGGTATAATACTGTCAACTATCTCAAAATCAAGTATTATTTATTTGCCCTATCTGTACCAGAGGGGCCTCCGGAGCTGACCTGCAGTACTCATATATGTGCCAGTACTTGCAAGGAAAAACAACGATGACCCCCTAGAAAACCATAATGTTATTGCACAATCATATCAACGCTTTCTATTGGATGCCAGAGTGAGCCTGATCCCAATGGTCAATATTGTTTCTCCCAGACAAGAATGTTTGGCAGGGCATTTCAAAATGCAATATCACAGGAACCAGGGGCTCCCCCCTATCATCGAGTTATATGGTTCCAAAGGACGTCCTTGTTTCAAATAATATGAACACATATGTATGTGTGTGTTAAATCAATGATAGCATGAATTGCAGCTTTAAAGTAAAAGAACATTAGCGATCATTACATGAGACTTAAAGTAGACAAACAATTTAGCACAGGAGCAGGAGAAGCCAGTATGTGCTGGGTTGCTTCGGGATATATCATAGAAGTAGAAATAATGGAAATGCCATTTTATAGATTATTGGTAAACCCTCATGTGTGACGGGGGAGGGGTGCCAAGCGAGTAATAAAGGGGTCCCCCCCATTAGGCACCCCCTTCCATTATCTGGGAGGTGAGGGGTTAACCAGAAATGTACCTATAATACATATGTTCCCCTGCTTCACAACCAAAAGGTATGTCCCTTGGTTATCATGTTCCCACATTTAGAGGGATTTCATGTATTTTTATTCCCCTACCTCAGGGCAAACTGTGATCTATTTGCTAGACGTGTATATTGGTACAATTATTGGTGTTTGTACCTTTACAGTGTATGCACCAACCACATGCACTGGGATCAGGTCGGGATGGAAAGGGTTAATTGCAATTACATGTTTATGGCCCTTTGTTCCCTTTCCCACCTTTTCAGTCTCCATTTTGCAGTATCTCCATAGGTCGCTATTGGAGCCCCATGTAATCCTATGGAGATTTCACAGATTTGGGACCGATACCTGAGAAGACCTGCAGGTGGCGCCCGAGAGGAGGAGCGGAGCTTCCCCATTGAAAGTGAATGGAGTAATGTCTTTCAATGGGGATTCCTCGAGTCCGACCTCCAGGGACGAGCTGGCAACCAGCCAGACCGCAAAACCGCAAAAGCGGATACAATGTCTTTGAAAGAGCTTGATCTCTCAATTGGCGTGGGAACTAGGCTTCAGTCAAGTTCACCGCCAATTAGCGTGTGAAACTTTTTTTCTAGGGCGACCAGAAATAAAAAAAAATTTGTCCCTAGCTCCTAGGAACCCTCTCACTCTACCCCAACTGGGTCCGACAGTCAATGGCGACGAGAAAGGGTCGCGCCGGCCATGAGGGTCCCACCATTGACTGCAATGGCGGAGAAAAGCCGCGTGGCTTTTAAACACAAAGTATAAAACAGTATAAACTGAAAACCCATAACTCCGGTTCCATAAGGACCAGAGGGCTGGAATTTGGCCACCATGTAGTCATAGTTCTGGCATGACGGCATGACAATTCCCGACCCTCTCTGACCAACCGAACGGAGTATGGGTAACTGTGAAAAAGTGTGGGTTGCCCATTGACTCCAATAGTAGCGGAGGTCCCATTGAATCCTATGGCGGCGCCGGCCCATGCATTTCCTATGGCGGCGCCGGCCCTATTCATTCCAATGGAGGTAAAAGCCGCGAGGTAAATGGCTAAGTTAAAAACTGTGAAAACCTGGAACCCATAACTCCGGTTCTGTAAGGGCCAGAGGGCTGGGATTTGGCCACCATTTAGTCATCGTTCCGGCATGACTGCATGGCAATTCCCGACCCTCTCTGAGCAACAGAACGGAGTATGGTTAATTGTTTAATTTGGGTTTCTGCCATTGACTTCAATGGCAGAGAAATGCAACTTCTGTAAATGTGCATTTAAAGTAATTTATTGTAACTCCGGTTCGGTGGGTCCCAGCGAGCTGAAAATTGCCCACCATGTAGAATCCTCTCCGACATGAGGACTTGGCAATTTGTATCCCGCTCGGCCCAGCCGAACGGATTATTTTAATATGTATATATATGATTGTGAAAATATACTGTATTTGGTGCCTAGTAAAAAGCCCGCGAAAGATACTGGCCCTGCAGTATGTTAATGTCCAAGGGGGCGCCCATATGTCTACACCAGGGCCCCTGATCAAAGACTCCCCCACCCTGATTCTATATGCTAGGGCGGGGAAGAGCAGGACTTGAGTGGTTCTGTAGGTGTTAAAGATCACACTTGCAGACAAAGGTTTTCCTGTCCAGATCCTCTTCTGGCAGACTCGGAGGCGCCACTTCTTTAGTGAGACCCAAAGTAAGGAATTGTGCGCATGTGCCAGTTACCTGGGGGCAGGTACCAAAGTGCTTCCCATGTTAGCTGGCAAAGTGTCATTGGGTGTAGGTAATTGTTAACCAATACCTGACACCCAATGTTAAGGGATAGGGCTTAAATCCCATATAAACGAGTGTAAGCCCTATGCTCGGTGTCTTCGTTACTGCATCTGAATGATACATGATTGCCTGATGAATTGCTAATCCAGATCCAGATTACTTCATTGCCCATTCCCCAAAGTAAGTGTATATATCCTGTGAGTTATTTGTATATTCTGTGTGTTCACCTTCTTCAAGGAATAAACTTTCTTTATTATATTACGGTCGCATTCAATTCAACCCAGTTATTTTGTGTATATTATAACCGTGCACAAGCTCTCGTGACAGTAAACCCTCATCTAAAGAGTACTGAAGATTAGTGCAGTAGGGTTCAAAATTTTTGGGGATAGATACAAGTGTTACACTAAATATCTAGAAGCCTCAAATGAGCTTTTAAAGATATGCATACTGCACAAGTTGGATATGCATACTGTACCAGTTGGGCCATGTGGCGTTTATCTGTCCAACGTGCCTCTGTTTCTATACTATATGAAAATGGACTTTCACTTTATCTCCGGAATATCTCACTAAGATAGACGGCAATTATCAGTGTCCAACTTTACGTATACAGTGCATGAGAATAGCTAGCTAATGTTTTATAGTTATTACAATGTGATGTTTATGCTTTTAATGACTTTATTGTACACTGTTTATGGTTCAGTATTCAAAGGTGGAAAAGATACAATAGCACAATTCACATATGTAACCCTTGTTCCCCCCCCCCCCCTAGACTCAACTGATGTATCTAGAGTACGTGAGGGCGGATTACATGGTGGTGGGTGGTGCATACCTGTTTGGAACAGGAGGGCCTGAGCTTCCCGCGATGTTATGGGGGAGACAGGACCAGGCTTCTGAGCTATTGGCCTCCATGTGGTCTTAATGGTGCAGCGCCTCCATCTCCTATAATTCCCAGGGATGTGGGAAACGACCCTTATAGAAGAACCCCCTTTGGTCCCGGGGTGAACACTCCAGAATCACTCGGCACAATGTTGAAAGCAACAGAGTCTTTATTGTACTCACTGTCAGCAGGGCAGTAATAGCAGCACAGCAATACAGGTACACGATATGCCTCCTCCTCCTCTCCCACCAGATCGTTCTCCGCAGGATGGTCTGTAGGGTATCTGTCTCCCTGCCTCCATCCGCAACCAAGGGCGCTACGGGTGGGGCTAGCTCTTCCCTCACCCCCTAAGCAGGGTGAGAGGCATGGATCCACCTCTGAACCACTATGCCCTACTCCACAGGAACCTAACTACACTCTCTCTCTTACTATCTGACTGTCCAGCCAGACACTCCAACCTCTCATCGGACCTCCTGAACAACTCACTCCAGACTCTCTCCTCTCACTCTCAACTCCTGAACAACACTGCACACAGGGCACACAGGAACCGCTACTAAGTTTGGTCAGCCCCGCCCCTCATGACATCAACAAGACCTCCCCTCTGCACAGACCGGCAGCAGAGACAGGCTTGTATTAATCACGCAGGCGGGGCTTTGCAAGGGGGAAAACCCATGATTACTACTGGGGCCTGCCTTTAACAGGGCTTACCACAGTAGTAGGAAGATTTAGTAGCCCGTGCTGTTTACAGGGGGCTACACATATTTGCTCAGAATTGTGTTCAGGTTTCTAACAGTCTTTATTTGCAAGAAAATTCTGACCTCTTATTGTTTTTTTTTATTATTGACAGCCTTCCAAAGAAACCTTCAAGCAGATCATTTCTATTCTGTATTAGGCTTGTTGTATAGTTGCGCGCGCATGTGCGAATGCTCGAGCACGTGACGCACACTTTTTGTGTGTACGGGTCCGTGCTGTGAGCAACAGGCTTTGACGCGCACTGGTGTGTGTATGTATATATATCTATATATATATAGACAGTGGTTGACAAATCACCAAAAAATCTACTCGCCACACAAAAAAATCTACTCGTCACCTAGTACCAAACGTGTGCTGCTTGGGCCAATATTTACTCGCCCGGGGGTTAAATCCACTCGCCCGGGGCGAGCAAATGTATAGGTTTATCGAACACTGTATATAGATATATACAGTGTTTGACAAACCTATACATTTGCTCGCCCCGGGCGAGTGGATTTAACATCGTGGCGAGCTCCTATTGGCCCAAGCAGCACACGTGTGGTACTAGGTGGCGAGTAGATTTTTTTTGTTCGGCGAGTAGATTGTTTGGTGATTTGTCGACCACTGGATATATATATATGTGTGTGTGTGTATATATATATGTGCGTGTATGTATATGTGTGTATAGATTGTTTGAAAGTTAATAATTTATTATAGAATATTTAAAAAAAATTAAAAAACAGACGTGAGAATAAATAATTTATTAACATGTGCAACTTTGAAAAATATATATACATATATATGCACACATACACACACATACACATATATATATTTATATACATACATACATACATTGCAGCCTCACTCTGAGTGGCGCGAAAACATACTTTTCTGAATCTTCCCCCCGATCGGCCGGCTCCACGCTCACTCCCATGTGTGCACGCGCGGTCTTAGTATAGAACGCCTGGCTAACCACAGCCAATTATAAGTGCCTCACGCGCGCACGGCGGAGCAAGCGCGCCCACTATATTACGGGCCTTAGTTACATTCAATCCCTCGACGATTGTACATGTGAAACCTGATAGTATATTTGATTGCTCTGTACTAAACGAGGTAACATTTTTATATAATGCTCTTAGTTACCCATAAAAATAACATTTTTGTTTTACAAATTTCAATTTGTAAATTGGGGCCCCCTCCCCTATATGGTCTCCCCTATATGGTCGGATGCTCGTGTAAGGTAGCCCATATTTCAGTGTCATATCTATGTGTAGACATTTTTACAAACACATGGGAGGAACAGACAGCTAAAAAATGGTATGATTCTCATAGCTGATAATTATATTAACCTCTAGTAAAATAGCAGTGAGCACTTTCTCTTTTTCTATTCCTAAAGATTACCAAAGAATAGGATCTTAAAATCGATTGGGAAGCCGACTTGTGAAAATCTGCCATAGTTGGGTAATAAAACTATTGAACATAAGGATTATTTTACAGCATTGCTGGTGACTATCCCATTCTAACCACGTGTCCGGATTTCCGGTAGGTAACTGGCAAAGCACCAGATCCACTAAGGGCTCATAACGTAAATTTATCAAAATCAGTCATGGACATTACGTTCCTTGAGGTTTATACCAATCCACAAACCGAATGATATGCACAAACACTGGTTTGATCTCATTACACCAGGATTAATGACATGTTAAATTAGCACTGCCTCATGTTAGCTTAACATGACTTGCGTTACATCTGTTTTACCTAAAGGTGGCGCTATCTCCCTCCAGACATTAGCATATGGAGTTTGCTGAAGAGGGAGTCATTAAAAAACACTTTGCATATCCTATCAGCATATATCACAGGTACTGTATCTCAGGTGTGCTCCTTTTTTTGCACAGGTGTTCTTCACGTGTTGTTTCAGGGGAGATATATATGCCATCTCACATTTTAATCTGGTCTGTAACTGTTTCATATGCCCATAACATATATTATTTTTAACTGTGCACGCAATGTCTTTAAATACAATGTATAACCTTGCTCACTTAATGTAACTATGTATTTGTAACCATGTATTTGTCATTATAAAATTGAGTCCAGTCCGCGCTCTTGCTCTTTAGGATAGTGGAATGGTGGTTCCTCTCTAATCTCTTGCAGCTCTTAGTGTTGAAGGTGTCTGCCCCCACCTCCAATATGGATCCCAGCAGGAAAACTCCAACAGCGATACCAAGTCCCAGGAAAAAAGAAAAAACACAAAAGCGCACCAAGATTGAGATATGATGTGTATTGACAACAAATAAAGATAATAATATGCACTTACATATATAAAAACTTTAATGGTCCAGATCACGATCGTCACTTCTATTGGTAGGGCAACAAATGGGATGAAGAGGGGGGTAATCTCAGTCTTCAGGAACAAGCCCCGCGCGCTGGGGCTGTATTCAGAGGCTGCGCTGCGTCTCTGCTTCACACGCTTGTCGGCGTGATGATCTGCGTAGTGCGCATGCGCGGCAAATGAGACCCCTATAGTAGTCCCGGAAGTGCCCGCCCGTTTTCCGTTTCGATCGAAAATGGCAATAAAAATAGCAATAAAAACACTTGTGTGAAGACTGGCTGTATGTGATAAACAGACCAGCGACACCCTTCGCGACGCGTTTCGAATACAAAAGTATTCTTCCTGAAACAACACGTGAAGAACACCTGTGCAAAAAAAGGAGCTCACCTGAGATACAGTACCTGTGATATATGCTGATAGGATATGCAAAGTGTTTTATATATATATATATGTAGCACTTGGACTCTAGTAAAATAGGACTGCCTCTTTCCTCCCACCTCATTTCAGAGTTACCTCTCGTTTTCAAGCAAGTCCTGGGCACAGAGTTATAATGACAAATACATGGTTACAAATACATAGTTACATTAAGTGAGCAAGGTTATACATTGTATTTAAAGACATTGCGTGCACAGTTAAAAATAATATATGTTATGGGCATATGAAACAGTTACAGACCAGATTAAAATGTGAGACGGCATTAGTTTTGAAAGAACTTAGACTGGTGGCGGATGTGGGAGTCTCCGGCAGACTGTTCCAGTTTTGGGGTGCACGGTAAGAGAAGGAGGAGCGGCCGGATACTTTGTTGAGCTTTGGGGCCATGAACAGTCTTTTGGAGTCAGATCTCAGATGATAAGTTCTGCATGTGGTGGGGGTGAGGAGCTTGTTTAGACAGGCGGGTAGCTTGCCCAGAAAGTATTTGAAGGCAAGACAGGAAAAATGAAGTTTGAGCCTAGAGTCAAGTAATAGCCAATTTAGTTATTTGAGCATTTGGCAGTGATGTGTGTTGTAGTTACATTGTAGTACAAAGTGGCATATTGAATTGTAGAGGGTGTCTAGCTTGCTAAGGTGAGTTTGGGGTACCGTGCCATATACTATGTCCCCATAGTCTATAATTAACATTAGCATCTGGAGTGCGATGCACTTTCTGACCAGACTTAGTGCCGGCGACGCGACGTCGCCCGAAAACAAATACATTGCCGCTGCGTCCGCTTATAGTGCACACAACCGAGCGCCATCGCCTTCGCGGAAACTGGACCCTGGCAAAATTGATCTTTTCAAGGGCTGTCGCGTCACGTGACGGCCTTTGAACAAATCAAATTGCCAGAATCTCGTGACCCCGCCGCCTGTCGAAACATAACTTTTGCCGGTGGCGACGGCACTATGGGCACGGCCTTAGGGAGGATTTGTTCCTATAAAGTATACTTTGGAAGAGGCATTTTTACAGGGGACACCTCTTTGGCGTATCATTAGCACTATCATCCTTTATACCTAACACAACGGTCACCTACAACTGAAAACAGAGCTCTGGGGCTCAAATGGCTGCCTGCTGCTCTTGCTCCTGAGTGGAATTGTTGACTCTTGAGAATGCAAACATTGAAGTATTTAACTATGTATTTTTTGTCACATTGGATGTAGCATTGGGTATTTTTGTCTTTTGTTGTATACTTATTACATTTTAGATTTAATATACGAAAATGGTACCATGCTCGTTTACAAACACGTATAATATACAAATGCAGACAGTTTAATAAAATAGAACAATAAAAGAAAGCCTAACACGTTACCACCTACTAAACTCATCAAGACATTGTGCGATTGAAATATGAGAATTTCTGTGTTATTTGTTATAACACCACTCTGTTGATTTCTAATTTTGATACCCAAATGTATTGTTTTTTATGCTCAAAACGTTGCAGCTGTGACAAGGATGGGCCAACTTTTTGTGCGTGTGTCTTATCTTCCAGACATCAATCCTTCGTAACACAACACTTTTATGGCTAGGAGAGAGAATTAGCTATCTACTGTATCTCAATGCCTTGTATAGTGCATACACAGATCAAACCCTGCTCCTATGCGCTTTTTAATTTTAATTATCATACATTTTTAAATCTGTAACGAGATGGAGAGTACCCTCTCTGTCACCTCCCGTCTGCTAACCGGGAAAGGTCCCAGTAATTTCCGCAATGCCGGCGATGGTAACACAGAGATCATGTAAAAACGCTGCTACATCTGTACACTTTCCTCAGTCACTACAATCGGAAACATATATTTTGTTCATTGCTTAATTGGCCCATTAATGCAGAGACCATGGTGACCCAGGAAACCTCACAGGAGACAGAGAAAAAGAGGTACTCTCCAAACTAAAGTTAACCTATTGCTGTAATGCTAGCACACTGAATGGTTGAAAGGCATTAACGTGAAAGAAGTCATACGTTCCTGAGACATTCCCTGACACAGCAGATCCAACAGGGACAGAGGGGACAGAGGGGACAGAGGGGGCCTCTATTCACTATCATTACAGATTAACATTATGTAAGATCATTCATGTCTGGTATAACCCATAATCAGGGCCCGACAAACTGGGCCAAAACCCACTCGCCCCTCCTAAAAAGTCACTCCCCCCCCTCCCCCCACGACACTTACCTGCGCGGGGGCCGGTTGCCGGGTCCTGACGGCATCTCCCGGCCTTCTGCTGTCTTGTCGCCTTTAAAATCAGGTTTTTCTCCTGCAGCACTATTCCAAATGCCGTGCGGTGTCATTTGACGCTGCGTTGCCCTGGCGTCCCGCTACCATGGCAACGCGGCATCATATGACGCTGCACGGCCATTTGGAATAGTGCTGCAGGAGAAAAACATGATTTAAAAGATCAAGACGGAGAAGACCAGGAGACGCCTGGGGGGCACCGCCGCAGGTAAGCAGTCGACAGCGGCCACAAGGCAGTCACCCCAGGCGACCGGGCGACCGCATTTGTCGAACCCTGCCCATAATAATGCCAGGTATAAATGGGAAAAAGGCAAAAGTACAAGAAAGTAATCATATAAAATGTGAGAAGATATCTGTGTTGCAAATATCACATCATGCGCTTCCCTCTCGAGGTTAAAAGTGGGATTGTCAGTGGTGGTAGCTTTGTGTTAATCAGGTAACTCTGAACACCAAGATGTGGGTATCATTGATCTGGTGGTTACAGGGAGAGAGTTATCGGGTATTTTATACTCTCAGATTGCCTGGAAATTAAACACTTCCCATTTATCAGAAAAGCCAGATTTAAAAGGGTCACAGGGAAGAGAGAGTAATACATGGGAGATAAGACACACCAACACATGCCAGTACAAGCACCTGGTCCTTATCACAGATTAAATGCCTGGGCTTTTAAAAGTGTGCCTTTGGAATCCATAAAAATGATTCTCTTATAGGCGTGTATTTGATACACGTGGATATCATATTCTCTACTTCATGGCCTCTTGAAGGATCTAAGATTATTCGCTGGTATTATATTAGGTTTTCTGATGTATTCCTTTTTATTATATGAACCCTTAGAAGGTTTTTAGAATTTGGGTGATTGGTGCGAACAGGAATCCCTTTCTTGCTTCCCCTTGGGACGAATCGAGGTAGGTGAGAGATCTGATCTCTTTGGGGGTTGAGAAGGGGATGCTTGTTGTGGGTTAGTCGCCTCCAGGGAATTTTTTTCCCACTGTAGAATGTTGGTAAGTGTCGTGAACAATAGACCCGAGGGGATCAGCTCCGTGACTGCAGAGTTGGGAACCGAATAGGGCAGATAGGGGTTTTGGGCCTGGACAGCAAATGGACAATGAGACCAGCACTGGTACCTCCGTGGAACAACCTGTAATTTTAATACAGATATATATGCATAATTCCTTAAAAGTAAACCAGACACTGAGAACATTAACAGGTGGTTTACTGGGTAAGAGGGTAAGGAACATACAAATAATGCATGTCTGTATGTATGTATGTATGTATGTATATCTTTATTTATATAGCACCAAAAGTGTACTCGGCGCTTCACAAAGAATACAGTACATGGAATTATAATAATATAATAAGTGCAGAAAAATCATACAATAGGAAAGGAAATCCCTGCTCCGAAGAGCTTACAATCTAAGTGGTATGATGGGAGACTTACAGAGACAGCAGGTGAGGGAAGAAGTGCTGTATATGGCAGTGATTAGCCACAGTGTTGGTAGGAGTGACTGTGGGTGCGGGACAATAGCCATGAGTGCAGGCTATTGGGATGCTTGATTTGTGAGGCGAGTTTTAAGGTTAGTCAGTATTAATTAGTCATATACACAATTAGCAGGGGAAGATGTGGCAGGGAGGCGTGGGTGAGAGCAACTGTGTATATGGCTGGGTCCCGGATTAGGAGAGATATCCCCAGCAGCAGGAAGGAGTAGAAAGAGGATGTGAATAGAGGATTTGTGGGGGTGCTGTTTATTGAGGGGTAAAGAAGTTGTTGGGAAAGAGGTGTATAAAGGCATAGGTGGAGGGGAGAAGAGATTAAGAAATGTGGATAGGAGGGGAGTGGGGAAGTTGGAGAGAACAGAAACGTTTACAAAGAAGTGAGGAAACAGTAAACATAAAAAGCAATAGGGAGGTCATAGTGAGATGCCTGAGGAGAGACATCCCAGGTATTGGAGGATAAGAAGAGTACAGATAATCACAGCATTTAGAAAGTCAAGTTCTCACAGCTGTTGTTGTAATGCAGAGTCCAGATCTTCATGTATTCTTCACCTCAAATTGTAACTCCAGTATTAACTCCACAGACGCTTTATATGCGACACTTAAGATGTTACACAGCCATATGGCACAGCCAAGATAGACTTTTTAAAATATTCTAAATACATTTACTTGACTAAGGGAGGAGTCTGCCTATTCTACTCTGCATACCAAGGAGTTGTTAATTAGTCTTAAGTTCTGTTGCAATGGGGGTTAAATTGTTAGAAGTTTTCAGCTCACACAGACATACCAAGGAGTTGTTAATTGATTTAAGTTCTGTGTGAAGAAATGAAATCAGAATGTTAGTCCAGGTATTCAGTATACATCCATGATTAAATATATTAAAAGATATATAAAACATCCAGAGATGATAATTCCAGTATTAACTCTACAGACACTTTATATATGACACTTAAGATGTTACACAGCCATAATAGCCATAATAAGTTACATCCCACCTCCTCCCAAGCGACCTTTTCCCAACATAATCAGTTCCATTGGAAATCTTGGTGTTGTAATGTGTAGGTGTTGCTTGAATAGTACCATATGGACAGGATCCACCAAGCTATCACTGACTAATAAGAACAGTGGTACTCACCACACGTCCGGACCAGTCAGACTGGTACTTAGTTGGTGAACATGGTGAAGATAACCTCTGGGGAAGTAATCCAGACCTCTGTATGGTGCAGGGTACTGCAGAATTGCTACCGCTATAATGAGGTTACTATGCTAACAGACGTCAATACTGTTGCTATTCTGACCACAGATACATTGTATCTAGGTTTTGATACTATCAGCATTTTGCCACTGAATTTCGATCTATAAGACCTGCAGCCAACTCACTAAATTTGGGGATGTGCTAAGCATTGGGGCTCTAATCTAAGCCACCCCAATCGCTAGTGTAGACATGTACATCTAACACCTAGCCACCATCAACAATATAACCTTGAGTTGGGCATCCCAGAGATGAACACCCTTCTAAATCACTATTGTTTTAAGAGCACCATTATATACATGTCATGTATCCCTAAGCTGTATTCATTTTAGTATGCCTATTAATGTTACATTTTTACCATCTACCAATATCTTGGTGGAGTGCACCCCAAAGGGATCTCTTTGCTCTATGTACATTATAGTACATTTTTAAATATTCTCGGAATATATCCCAGGTGGCACACACCTCTCTATATAAATACTCCATGAGTTGAAGCAAGGTATTCTCTCTATATATATTTTGAATTTACACTCGGGTTCTCCATACCTGTATTCTACCTCAGCTCACTCTAGTAATTTATACCTAACTTCCCAGTACTGCCAACATATGTCTGATTTTCTATCAAAATCAAGTGATTTAAACAACTGGGAACAAGACTGCGAGACAGTCTTCATCCCGGATGCTAATTCACAAGAACTTATGACACGAACAATATAAAATTCTTCTTCCGGAGCCTGGACAAGCTGTACAAGCAGCAATCCAGATTCTGGTGGGAGGTCTGCACCCTACAGAAGTATGCCAAATCCAATTTTATCCCACGAGGTCTTAGGGTTAATCTTTCACCATCATATCCAAGAAGATAGTTTCCTAAAAATCTTGGATGCAATAATATCTAAATGTTCACAAGCTCTAATGGAACTTCTTATCGAAAATGAATTGAAACAGCTGAAAGCTGTGAACATTGAATTTGAAAACTTCAAGTCAGATCTCACTAAGTGAAACGAATCACCAAATTTTCGGGACTAAAAATTTCTTACAAGAGAACATCGACAAATTTGTAAATAAACTAAAAGAACTTAAACAACGTTTACTCCACATTGACCAAAGGACTTTAAAGAGTAAAATATATTAACATATATTAACATCACTTCAAAACCTCTAAAATCAGAACCCAAATTTGAGTGAATCATCCACTGAATGGGAAACATCTGACACTGAACAATATACAAGATATCAACATCAATATAGAAACAAGATTTTCTTTAAGCCCAAGACCCCATATAACCTTCCACAACCTTCACAGGCCGGTACAAGCTGCAAAGAAAGAGGAAGACCAAAAGAAGCCATAGGATGAGACCTAAGGTTCAGAAAGGTTTGGGCATACCGCAGTCGACGCAGAGGCGGGAGACCACAATACTAGGCAACAATGAGGAGGACCACAAAACAAGGGTCATGAACCTCACTGATGTTACACTTAATGAACACCATCTCAAAGTTCTTTCAAAGGGTCTGTTCTTTGCACTGACAGCAAATTCTGACCTGTTTGACATCATTAACGATGTAAACCTCTTTGCTCGAAAAATGATCCTTCATAAGCACTTCGCAAGAAGGGAGAAAATAACATCTACTAATCTCAGTATTATTGATCTGAATTCCAAAGATCTAGAATATCTTAACACCCTGATCTCCCTTCTTGAGGAAAGTGATAGAGCCCCAAGTGAAGGTCCACAAATCACTTTAAAAAAACAGCGCTGTTCCACACCCAATCTAGAATCGAATGTCAACATCGCTACATTCATTGACCTGGTAACCAAAGATCTAGAAAATCTGTATATAAATAATAGACCCAACAATATCACTCAAAATGAACAGAAGGCCCTCAGGGAGCTAATTAATATGGAGCACGTCACAGTAAAACCAGCTGACGAAGGTGGAAATATAGTCCTCCAAAAAAATGGGAACTACTGTATGTGGCTGAAAACCTCAGACTCCTTAATGATAGAAATTGCTATCAACCTCTGGATAAAGATCACATTGAAAGGTTCTCCAGAGAGCTAAGTACCATCTTAAAAAGAGGTCTCGAAACAGGAATTTAAATTCTTAAACGTGAGGAACCCGACAATAGCCACATTCTATAGCATTCCAAAATCCATAACACCCTACAAAACCACCTGGTAGACCATTCATTTCAGGGATGGGAAATCTCACAGAGAAAACTAGCCTCTATATCGATGGGGTCCTCGGAAATTTTGTCACCTCACTTCCCTCATGTCCAAGACATGAAAGACGTTCTCAAATGTATGGAGGATATTTACATAGATGAAAACACACTGCTAGTAAGCTTTGATGTAGAATCTCTATATGCAAGCATACAACATGACATTAGACAATAGCAGCTAAACACTTTATGTCGTCAAGAAACCTTCACAATAAGGCACACAACACCTTTATCTGTGACCTCCTCAATTTCACTCTACGGCAAAATTACTTTCTGCTTAACAACAAGTTCTTTCAACAAATCCAGGGAACGGCCATGGGAGCCACCTGCGCTCCCACCTACGCCAACTTATATCTCCTTAACACCCATTTAAATCACTATTGTTTTAGGAGCACCATTATATACATGTCATGTATTTCTAAGCTGTATTTATTTTAGTATGCCTATTAAAGTTTGATTTTTACCATCTACCAATATCTCATTAATTGCTTTTGGTGGAGTGCACCCCAAAGGGATCTCTTTGCTCTATTTACGCTCTAGTACATTTTTAAATATAAATCACATTTGGTCTACTTTGTCCCGTCGTGTCTTTTTGTTCCCTCTCCCCCTAATGTCTTTCTCTCTCCCTTTTCCCCCTAGTGTCTTTCTCTTTTTCACACCCTTTGTCATTCCATATTTTCACCGTCCGTGTCTCTGTTCTCCCCTCCTGTCATGTATTTCTCTTCTTTTCCCTTCGAATGTCTCTCTCCTATCCTCCCACCCCCAGCCTGTCTCTCTCCTATCCCACCCCCCAGCCTGTCTCTTTCTCCTGTCGCTCTCCTCTCCCCCCAAGCCTATCTCTCTCTTCTCCCCCCCCAGCCTGTCTCTCTCTTCTCCCCCCAGTCTGTCTCTCTCCTATCCCCCCCAAGCCTGTCTCTATCCTCCCCCCCAGCCTGTCGCTCTCCTCCCCCCCAAGCCTATCTCCCTCCTCTACCCCCCCAGTCTGTCTCTTTCCTCTACCCCCCCAGCCTGTCTCTCTCCTCTCCCCTCCAGCCTATCTCTCTCCTCTCCCCCCAGCCTGTCGCTCTCCTCTCCCAGCCAGCATGTCTCTCTCTTTTCACTGTGCATCTCATTCTTTCTCTCTTCTGCCCTAATGTATTCAATCTTATTTCCTCCCTCTTCTCTTTTCTCACACGTGCCATTCTCTTTATTTCATCCCCTATGTATTTTTCTGTGTCATCCTCTCTCTAACAATCTGATGTATATTTTCCCAGCATCTTTTTCTCTTTTCCTTCCCCTCTCACTCTTTCCCCCTCATGTATCTCTTTCTTTTCTCCCTCATGTCTTTCCTTCTCTCTTTTCTCCCTCGTGTCTTTCCCTCTCTCTTTTCTCCCTCATGTCTTTCCCTCTCTCTTTTCTCACTCATCATTCCCTCTCTCTTTTCTTCCCCTCATGTCTCCAGCTCTCTTTTCTCCCCTTCGTGTCTCTCTTTCTCTTTTCTCCCCCTCATGTCTGTCTCTCTTTTCTCCCCCTCGTGTCTCTCTCTCTCTCTTTTCTCCCGCTGGTTTGTTTCTCTCTCTTTTCTCCCCCACATGTCTCTCTCTCTTTCTCCTCCTCATCTTTCTCTTTTCTCCTCCTTGTGTCTCTCTCTGTTCTCCCCCTCATGCCTCCCTCTCCCTCTCTTTTTCCCCCTCATGTCTTTCTCTTTTCTCCCCCCTCATGTCTTTCTTTCCCCTTATGTATTTCTCTCTTGTTTTTTATTTTCTCTTTGTATTTCTCTCTTTCTTTCTGTATTCTTCCTTTTCAGGCCTGTTTTTTATCCCCATGATTTAATCCTTTCACTCACCTTTCCCAGCCTGTCTCTCAGGCTGCAGTTCCAGCCCCAGCCCACTCTACTTGAGGCCCCATCCTATGACCTAGGCCCTGCCCACCAACAGAGGCCCTGCAGAGGAAGGGATTCCCCCTCTGTGATCTTCCTGCTGCATCTCAGGGCCTCTGCAGAGAATGTGTGGGCAGCAGGGGTCCAGGCCCCCATAAACACACCGGGCCCGGGACAGCAGTTCTGGCTGTGCCCCCGTGTTGGCTGCCCTATATATATATATATATATATATATATATATATATATATAAACTTGTGTAGCAGAAACCCCCTCGTTACCTCTGGTGAGGGGTATCTGCTCTGCTGATCGACGGAATTCCGTGTGATCGGGGAGTTGGCATGGGGCAGCCATCTTGGAGAGTGGTGCGCATGCTCAGTGTGGTAAGCTTGGTGGCCATCTTGGATTTGGCTACGCATAGACTGATTGTAGAAAAGGCTGTAGGCGGTGCAACTGCTCCGGGAAAAATTAAGACTGGGCTGCTATACTCACGTACAAAAATTGCTTTATTGGCACATTAAAAGGAACAGCAAGGGAACATAACCCCCCTAACCCGTTTCGTGCAGCGTTTGCGCTTTTTTTAAAGATTGTCTTTGATAAAGCGCAAACGCTGCGCGAAACGCGTTAGAGGGGTTTTGTTCCCTTGCTGTTTCTTTTAATGTGCCAATAAAGCAATTTTTGTACGTGAGTATAGCAGCCCAGTCTTAATTTTTCCCGGAGCAGTTGCACCGCCTACAGTCTTTTCTACATTGATTCCCTTTCGGCAGGAGCCCGCTGACAGTACCACGGGGACACCCACGGAAAGGAGTGAGTACATTTTCATTCAACAAACACTCACTTTCATCATGCTTTCACATATGCAGAGCTAACATTGTTTGCCCTTAAGATAGGGATAGTTAACCTGCTAATAACGTTGTGGATTATCATACACTTTGTGATCTCAGTATTGATTAATGACACCATGGGACATTGCCTTTAAAGTTTTATTATACTGTTATTGGGAACTTATTGTATACAGAGACTGAACTTAAAGTATACATTATCTGGATTGTCCTCAGGGAAGCATTGTTAGGGGGCTTATTACTCCAACCACCTGTACGTTAGACTGAAGCAGGACTACGAGTCCCAGAGTCCTCGAGGGAAGGGAGATCACGTGGGCTGATCCAGCCAATGGGCTGGAAGCAGCCTGAAGGAGAAGGATATCCTCCGTGGGTGGAGAGCCCGCGAACCACAGCTGACAGAGACGGCAAGCTGGAAGGTAGTGTCCAGGGAGCAGTAGCTTCCTGGATTAGGCCAGACCTTGCCCCTTAGGCCCTCATCTAGGCCCTGAGTCACAACCAGTTGTGTTGTAGGGAAGGCCCCAGATAGGGACTCTTCCCCTTATATCAGTCACTGCACTGCTGTACCGGTGGATGGACGTCCACGCAGCGAACTGCGGCCTGGGACCAGCTTACAGCTGTAGGGACATTTGTGTGAGACACTCCGGCTGGAGCTCACACCACGTGCAGGACCAGGACATTAGGCGAAAGTGGACATTGCTGTCGGAGGCCCCGCTGCGTGGGACCTGCTTCAACACACATCAGCAAGCTGCACCTGGGTACTGGAGTACCCATGAAGGAACCCAACATGCACCATCTGGCCAACAGAGGGTAGCGCTGCCCTGTGACACATATATTTGTGAGAGGATTTGGACACCGGTATACAGATGCACAAGCACCTCAGGGTTATTTGGGGCTGGCTACCCCAGGATGTGTAAGCTATTATTCTACTGTGTTGTGTATAGTAAATGTAGCCCCTTTACCCCCACCCTAAGTGAGATTTGGTCTGCTACTCCATATTTACTGCAGTGTGGTGCGTACCTGTAAGGTAACAGGAGGGCTGAGTGCTCCGCGTTGGTGTGGGGAGAACAGGACAGGTTTTACAGGATACCTTATTCGTGGTTGCAGCGCCTCCAGTCAGCATGGATCCTCTGGATAGTAGGATGGCCCAGACTGACACCTTTCTTTAGCCCAAGACAGTAAATCACTCTGATAGATGTTTCTATGGTATTTATTGCATGTTCAGGATCTTACAGCAGGTACATCACTTTCCTTGCTTCCCCTAGTGAAGGTATTACTGATAGGGCTTGAGGCCCATACCAAGCCTTCTGCATTGTGCTCCTCCTGAGGCCTCCTAATGACACCCAGGGTACCTGGTACTCACTCCACAGGGGGATTGAAAGAGGCACCCCCACTTTTGGGAAAGTGCCAGTATTTATACCCTTGAGTTGTGTTTGTAACCCTGCCCCATAACAGAGCAGGTCTGAATACAGACAGGCCATCACAACCAGCATGTGACCCAACCAGTATCCACCCCTCAGGCTGACACTTCCTGGCTGTTGCTAGGCCCGCCCTTGTATACATCCAATGTATCCAAGGCTGCAATAGCACACAAGGCCTTTCTGAAGGAATTAACCCATCCACTGCCTGCACCTAACAGGACTTACACTGGTAGGGCCCAGGAAAATAAGTAGCGGCCGGAAGCTAGGCTGCATAAAGATCTGTTATATATATATTGTGTGATGTACATTGTTATTACGGAGGGTATTGTGTCCTATGAGGAGTGATCCCACCCACGCTGGGATCCCTCATAGGTGGAGCCTCTGCACAGAGAGAGATCACCCCAGGCTCCCAGAAGCGGAGGTTCAGGCCTCCTGTGAGCAGAGAGGTACAGCAGCACGCCTAGTTGCCTGCGGGTTTTCCTTTAAGCATAGGGAAAGGGGGCTACACTTGGATGAAACAATGAATTCTCAAATTTGAATGTATCTGAGAAGCCAATGTAATATTTATTATGTGTATTCAACAGTACAGATTAGTGGTTAATATAATGCTTCCATAATTTCCATGAAATCTTATGTATATGAAGACCACAATGTTCAGTTCTTCTGAAACACGCAGCGCTAGGTCCTTGCGATGCATTGTTCTAAGATGCACTGATGGCCCTTTCTCAGGGGCACATTTTGTCAGTTAACGTTTTACAAGTGTGACATTGAAATGTTTATGCTCGTTATTACTTTTATGGTACATCAGTCCAGGTTTGAGCAATCAAAGGTGAAAATGATAACTCAGCGACCATAAATTGTGTTATCAGTCACACTAAAATTATAAAAGCCGGGAGAAAAAGACAGGCATTCTTATCCGCCAGCCGATGAACAAAGCAAGTTACATCTATTAGGAGAAGCTCTCTACTAAGACCCAGCCATGGGGCTTCACTTCCGTGGCACTTTCGGCTGCCTCTTGTTGCTATCGCTCCAATCTGTGAAAGGTACGTACTCGATGATAGGGAGGGAGCCTAGTTCATTATTTAGAAACCGTAGGTCTGTGCACTTGTTACTTTCATATCATAGATGGACTTGTATATTAAAATCTATTATTCACTGACCCTTAGTATTGGAGCATCTACGCGTTGTGAGTAAAAGCTGGTATTGCCATTCTGTTGCGATGGGTGGAAGGTGTTTGTTTGTAACACATAGGGCAATATTTATCAGGTGGTGCTACTCCATAAGATACTGGGCTATAAAGTGTCTTCTGGCACCGGATGGTGTCTAATGGAATAGCACCTCTTAGTAAATATAGCCCGTAACGTTGTGGGTTCAATTCCTGCATCAGTCACTCAATCTTTGTAATCTTGGGTTTTGGCATTAATGAGAAGGAAACAGTGAGGAAAATGGGATCCAAAAAGGAGACAACTCTTCTTGTGGGATTCCGTTGTAAGAGATTTGAGGAGCAGGTAGTGAGGAGGAACAGGGAGGTATGGAGCCTACTGTATCTGGAGCTACAGCTGAGAGGGATAGGGTGTGCGTTTTGCGAATTAGGGCAGCAAGACAGGAGGGAGAGGTAGAAGTCATTGTCTACGTAGAAACTAAAGACTTGGCTAGGAATGAGGTTACGATAATGCAGGAAGAGTTTAGGGAATTAGGGACCTCTCTTGGGCAGGTTGCATCCTCAGTATCTTTTTCAGAGGCATTACCAGTACATAGGGGTGGGGAAGGCAGGGCTCTTTACAAAGCGACTTTAATGTGTGGTTGAGGAAGTGGTGTGCAATTGAATTTATTTGACGTATCTGCACTACCTGGAGGGATATACAGTAGGTGTACATAAGAGAGATGGTCTGCATCAGTATGGCCCGTAACATTGTGGGTTCAATTCCAGCATCAGTCATTAATCTTTGTAATCTTGGGCAAATCTGTTTACCTACTGTGCATGTGCCTCATATTACTGCCTTCTGGTGGGGTAATAACAATTGTCCCTCTGCTGCCATGACCAGAGCAGTAGAAATGTGTAGCCAGGTTTCCACATCAGAGGCTGTCTAATTGTATTAACAGGACAGTGTGATATATAGATATGCAAGAGAAAAGTATATCCCAAGAATGGATATGGAGATCTCCCAAAATAGGGCACATTGAATAATGAGAATATAAACAATCATTAAATTCATAATAAACATAGAACGTACCACACTAAAAACATGTAAAAAATCTAAATGTAAACCAATGAGAGCAGAGCAAGACACCTAGCAATATTAGTGTCAATATATATCATGGAAAAGGTGCAGCAATAATAGTGAAGTCATATGAGGAAACAAATAGGATCCTCACTGGACAGAATACCAGTACCCGGGTAAAAGGTGGATCGTAAAGTACACAAGCATAATAAAGTGCATGAAGGTGAAGCATGATATTCCCTAAAAGCCGGCATAATGAGCCAAAGGGTCCCGAAGTGTAAATATAAGGTAGAGTACTGTATCTGCTCCAGATCACCCCACTATCTGCTGGGTAGTCCTCCAAAAAAGGTATGCGTCCACAGTTCCGGTTAGATAGTCGGAGAGATGGCGTCTCCAGGTAGGGAGACTCCATGCTGCACGCAGTGTCTGCTCTCAACTGCGCCTTTTGTTGCCATGTTCTCATATGTAGATATACAATATAACACTGCAGCTAAAACCACATGCGCCATGGGTCAGATTTATCAAAGGTTGTGATACATTTGAATGGGCCCCATAAGAGTTCACGTTCACATTTACTTGAAGTTGTGGAGTTTCAAAACCTCCCTGGTTTGTTCTTCATCTACGATGAATGCTCGTGTTGGTTTATTAAAAAAGGTCTCAACGACCTTCCAAGAATTTGCTCCTCTCCGGGACGAATACGGCAACTAGAGCTAATTCATGGAGAACAAATAATTGTTCGAAAAGGCCGGAACCAGAAAACATTACCAACCATGGACTTTTATATAAAATACAGACGTTTTACAAGGATGGTTAAATATGATTATTTTCGCAGAGCTGCTTTCATATCTTCTCCCTTATTATGCGGCTGTCAATTCCTTTGCTTGGTTATGCATGTGATTACAGCAAATCAATTTAAAATAATAATTCCTTGGTTTTTTTTGCCATGAATATGAAGTGACTCCCTTACTGCTACTCCAGTTCACCTTGTTAAGTGTCGTATCTGCTTTGAAAGTGTAGCCCACATAGGAAAGTGAACGGAGCTCATAACAGTGACATGTTTAATGGATTTAATTTGGTGGTTGATGCCTTTAAAGCACTGGTGGACAACAGACATCCTTGTGGGGCTGCACGTGGCTCTCAGGGGCTTCATCTGTGGCCCTCAACCTCTGGCCAACCCAGTAGCCACCCTCCCTCTCTCCTGCTAAATACTGTACTGCCCGCTCCTCTCCTGTGCTAATCACTAGTTCCCTGTGTAAGGCCGTGCGTATAGTGCCCGCGACGGGCGAAGGTGACGCGATGTCGCCCAAAAAACAAATGCATTTCCGCCGCCACCGCATGCGCTTATAGTAAGCGTGACCGCGACAATGCGACGGAGCGAAGTTGCGTCGCGAATTTTGGAAGGTGGCAATATTTGATTTTTCAAGGGCTGTCGCCTCATGTGACAGCCCCTAAACCAATCAAATCCCAGTAAGCCCGCGCCGCAAAGCGAAATACAACTTTCGCTAGCGGCGACGGGTGACGTCACCCGTCCCGTCGCATGTCGCGGGCACTATACATGCGGCCTAAGAAGGCGAGTCCTAACATTGCAGCTGTTGAAGTATATCATGTTGCCTACTACTGCTTTAAAGCAATTAAACTAGTATAGAGATTATAACCAGTTCGGAAAATTTAACTATTTTCCTTCAATTTAATTAACAATTGCCAATCATTCTCATCATTAATAATGTAATAACATTCATGCTTCCTCCGTGTCAAATGACCAACTTGCATAGGGAACAGGACAAGGAACGGGTCACACCCACAATAAATGTAGGGTTACCATGTTTAAATAGTGAAAACATCCACAGGTATTAACCCACCAAGTCGATAAAATAACCGAAATTGACTGGTTATAAAGACAATCTTTACCTCTAATGTTTACTGGACAGTGTGTCCAAATACCGGGCAGTCCGGTTCAATTCTGAACACCCGGCGACCCTAATTACATCAAATATATTCCTTATTGCTCCCGCTTTTCAACTGTTGGAGAAGAAAGATGAAGGAATATTGAGGCGTGGAACAAAGTGCTTGGAGTTCTTTTATTATCAGTTGTAGTAGTGCAAGCAGCTGATTTCCACTTAATTCACGTCGTAATAAAACAGGGATGAAACCTGGCAGCCGAAATGTAATTGATGAATATGATATGGCACAACTGTATGTGACTGGGAGAGAAGGTGTTACTGAAGGCTGGGCAGTAGTAATCAGCAATGGTAGAGGCATCAATAAAAAATAAAATAATTTCCACGTACAGGTGCAGCCACGAGTATTCTAACACTTGCCTTGGAAAATCTGGGGCAATAACCCAGTAACGCTGCAATATTTCTGTGATATTTCTGCAGACAGACTAATGGCCCATCGGATTAACCAGCGGGGGTCCCTGGCAGACCCATTAAAACTGACCAGGGATCCCTTCACATGACACCGCGTTGCCATGGCGACGCGTCTAAAAAGCCGCCAGAGCCAAGGTAAGTCTGGTTTACAGAGGCCCTGCAGCTCCCCCCGGAACTTAATTTAAGTGCCTTCAGGAAGCGCGGGGGGGCTCTGTAAACCCCGTGCTCCCCACACTCAGTCTCGCGCCCCCCCCCCCCACTTTGAGCACCGCTGTACTATGCAACTATGTAACTACTATGTAACAAAGTATTTAAAAATAAGTCTGTGTATAATAAATGATTGTGATTTGAAGTTATTTCAATGATCATATCCAAGACGCAAGGAAACAATGATTGGGTGGTGGTTGCAGCGGTAACCCTGAGGTTGTGTAAATAAACGAGCCCGCTGAAGTTCAGGTGTAGAGGGGATTGAAACAACCGCCCTGGCTAACGACGAAGGAGTTGACTATTTCCCTGCCTCCCGATGTTATGATTTTGAAAAAAGATACTTCCTTTTTCTCTTTGTATTTACTCAGTGGAAGTTCGCAGTATTATGGGAAAGCCACATAATGCAATGTACCTCCATAATTACTCTAAGTCGTGAATAGTGCGGTCAGGAACTGTTCATTTAGACCAACACCAGTCCTCAGGGACCACCAACAGGTCAGGTTTTCAGGATATCCCTGCTGCAGCACAGGTGGCTCAATCAGTCGCTCAGTTGACTGAGACACTCATTGAGCCGCCTGTGCTGAAGTAAAGATATCCTGAAAACCTGACCTGTGACCCTTAACGACTGGACTTACCCTCCCCCTGATTCAGGACAAGGCTGCTTTATTTCCAAGCAGAGATGTGCGGAATTCACCGTAACACCCTCGCAGATTTCTACTTCTCTTTCCCACCCAAATTCTATTCCCCCAGCCTCCCAGGGCTAATAATGTCCCCCCAATGAGGAGGCTTTCTGGGAAACATTGCCTGTGAGCAAAACATGGAATGTGGGCACTATTTACAATCTTACCATTTAGTGAATCTTGCGATGGATTATTTTGCAGATTAGCATATTAAATAAAATTGCGGTGGCCAGTCACTTCATTCTTTGTGAATTTCTTTCGGACTCTGACCCGGCTGCAGCTTTTTTGGGGGACTCGGTAAGGGCACATTTTGCACGGTTCGCAAACCTCCGGCACTAGTTTGGCACATGCAAGGAGGTGAAGTTCAAACTGTGCGTCTGTAATGTTACCAGGGGCAGCTTATTTACACGCAGGCTAAGAGGTGGGCACACAAAGCCAGTGACCAGCAATGTCATTGGGTCCATCCTATGTGTCCCTCCTTGCAGTAACCCATGGTTTTCCTTTCCCCTCCATTGCTTTCGTGACCGTTATTTCCAATTGAGCAGCCGTGATTTGTTGGGTTCAGAACGTGGTCAGATATGGGCTAGAGAGAGACACTGTCACAGGCAACCTTACTTTGTAATCAAGGACGTCACAGGAAACACACAGGACGCTCCCACAATTGTATTGGAATATGAGTCTCTTTATTCTGGATTTATCCATGCGCTGTGCTTCTGTTCCGCTTGCATCAGCGAGCACAAACTATCGCAGTTATATGACGCAGTAGAAGGACTTTAAAGGGGAATAGTTACTTGATGTACATATTAGAATAGGATATTTTGACTTTTTTTTTCACTTTTAGCATCTATTTTTCCTCTACGTGTAAATATTGTTTGGCTGATAAACTCCAGCCAAATGTCCTGGGCTTGATTTAATAAATGTATATCATTTAGTGCAGATGATAAAGGAGAGAGAAAAAACACTAGAGTTAGGGAGTGATCACAAAACCACACCAAATGAATACGCGCCATGTTGTCAGTTTCCTACTTGGAGCTGCTTTTATGTAGTGTTCTGTAGTCTACCTGGCTTTATCTATGTAGATCTGAATTGGGTACTTTACTAACACTCAGTGCGCAAGCATTCCTGCTCTTTATATGATATAACCACTTGGAGTGCGTTGTAGAATGATTCAATGATTAATATGCTGTGAACATTTGCTTCACTAAGCTGTGAATCATCTACCCTCCATCACTATACTATCAGCAGCACTTTAATATATATTGGTTGGCAATACATGTATAACCAACATCTTTACGTGCACTGTGGTTTACAAACCAAGCAGGACTGCTGGAGCCTTACGACACATCTTAGTCACTGAGTGTCTACATTTATTTATTTATTTAATAATACTTGTGTACCTGATCTCATAGGTGCCCCAGAGGGGTTTATACCCTGACCAAGCAGCGTTCTGTGTCTAGAAGCCTCTACCACTAATTGTCGTTTGAGACCACTCTAACACACATTCACTGACACAGACGCTAGTTAATGTCAATTTAATTTATTTTTAATGTATTATACACGACGCTTTTGGTAACATATGTTTTATGAAAATATATTAAAAGTTAAATTTTAAATTAAGTAGGAGTGCATTATAGTGAATTCTTTTAGGAGACACATTCATTTTGTGTTCTCCTTTCCCCCCCTTTTTCAGATGATAAAGGAGGACATAATTGGGTTGTTGACATTACTGACATCCACTTTTTTTATGGTGAATAATCCATATGAATTAGGGTTCATCTGACTCTTCCCATCTCCACCTCGTCCCCCCTCTCCCTAAACCTTTGGGGTATTACTTATTAAAGCAATTCATGCCTGATGATTAAGCAGCATTACATAGCATGTTTACCAGATCTCAATAACATGGAAGAACACGTGATCATCACTCACTTCATGTCATACTAATTACTTTTTGTATGTTAAATATTCCCATTGGCTTACACTGCATTAACGTCCTCCCGGGCATGCAGTATATGAGAGGTAGCTATGCAGGACACACACAATACATCTTGTAAAGAATAAATAGCCCCTATTCTATGCCTTCAATCCCTATGAAATGTGCTGCCAGTTAAAGGGGCCATCCAAGCAATAGCCTACAGTTCTGTAGTATTAGTTAATACTTACTACATTTTTTATTTTAAAATTAAACTCTTAATGCCATTTTTAATGAGTTTTAATATACGGAGCATCCAGTGATTCCTATAGCAGGTTTTAGCACATGTACCTACAGCAGTGCTAGATCTCTGCAACACTGTCCTGTGTGTGATAATTTGTTGCCAATATTCCCAGCAGTTTGAGCTCCAAACTGCAACAATTGATAATGTTACCTTAGTAATATCAGGATACATTGTAGCTGCTGAGTTACACTGACAGAAGGATTGATTTTAAACTGAAAGTCAACCATTTACTGAACCCTGGGAAGCAGGATTGTGCTGATTGATGACAGGAGAACGATCAGCCGGGTACGTAATTAGTTTTCAATAAAGGTAATTACTGTAAATGCTGCCTACAGTATATTAAAACAAAAACAAAAAAATAAACATTTAGCTGCGTGGATTGCATCTTTAATGATTTTTTACTATGTGCGAGTGTCAGAGAGCCCAAAGCTGGGGAAAGCTAAATCAATTATATATTAAATGGTATCCATAGCTACGCGTGGGACTTAGCATCTACGTCTAAAGCGAATTAATTTATGTGTAGCTCCAAAAACACACAGTAGCCCTGATTGCTGTGAAACTCATTACCATCTTCGTGTTGTTTTAGGGATTGAAGTTCATGCTCCAGCAGAAAGCGGCAATGCGGAGGTAGAGGAAATCCCAGCGGTAAGGATATCCTACTGTGATCACAACACACACGCTCCGGCCTTGGAAGCTAAAGTGCAGCAGGAAAATGGAAGGGAAAAGCAGACACACAGGGCCGGTGTCTTTCTACTGCTGGTGCCAGCTCAAGGAGAAAGTCATAGTATAAAGAAGGGGAGGCCAACCCCAGTCCTCAACGGCCACCAACGGGTCAGGTTTGCAGGATATCCCTACTTCAGCACAGGTGGCTCAATCAGTCCTTGCTTCAGCTCAAGTGGCCCAATCAGTGGCTCAGTCTTTGACTGAGCCACTGATTTAGCCACCGGGGCTGAAGCAGGGATATCCTGCAAACCTGACCTGTTGGTGGCCCCTGAGGACTGGAGTTGGCCGCCCTTGGTATAAAGACTGTGCCTGAGAAATCCCTGGGAAGGATGATAGAGACCTGCCATGTCACGAGAGAAGTGGCCACGGCAGCACTAACGATGATTTTAGATATCATCAGTTTCCTTCTATAAAAACAAATCACAGTATGTGGAGTTATATTTACTGGGGATATCACTCACGGTATCATGTGATTGGTGATTGACTACCTGATAAAAAGCAACACCGGGACCCATCCCTTTGCAGTCTGCATCTGCCAATGACTTCTCTCCATTAAAAGTATTTTGACAGAAAATCAGACTCTGGCTTTGGGCGGAGAGGAGATATTGAGGCTATATTCACTAAGGAAGGGACACATTACATTGGATGAGCTACTTAAGGAAAAGGTGTACAGGCATACCCCGCTTTAAGGACACTCACTTTAAGTACACTCGCGAATAAGTACATATCGCCCAATAGGCAAACGGCAGCTCACGCATGCGCCTGTCATCACGTCCTGAACAGCAATACCGGCTCCCTACCTGTACCGAAGCTGTGCGCAAGCGGGGAGACTATAGAGCCTGTTACACATGCGTTATTTACATCAGTTATGCACGTATATGACGATTGCAGTACAGTACATGCATCGATAAGTGGGAGAAAGGTACTGCTTCACTTTAAGTACATTTTCACTTTACATACATGCTCCGGTCCCATTGCGTATGTTAATGCGGGGTATGCCTATATACACTGTACGTTGTTTTTGGAATATGTAGGGTACGTTAAGGTCATCTATGTGTAACAAGTTGAAAATCTGTTCCTTAAAACGTCATATTTGTATCCACAATACTTACCAATAAATCATTGTTGAGGTCAGGGTGGATATTTTGACTTTGATCGTTTTGTATTTAATGGCTGCTGTAAAGTTGGTGTTTTTTTTCTTCATTTCTGCGTATAACATAACAAGCCAGGCAAGGAAAAAGCCCAAAGCTGTCGGTTGGGGGTACAAAGGCTGCTGCATTACTTTGGTCCTATGTGACTTAAAGCTGCAGTTCAGTCTTTTTTTTTAATTTTAATTCATTTTTTTACTTCAATAGTTTCATGTGGGCAATCTCTAATTACCTAAAGAACTGTATAGCTGCCGGTCAATTCGTTCTCCATGTATTGATCAGCAAAATTTGGCAAGATCTTTAGAGCTGGCATATGTTTTTCTTCTGCTTCTGTCACTCAGTAGAAGCTCATGAATATGCATGAGCACTCCTGCACTGACATGTGCTAGAGGGAGGGCAGGGCTGACAAAGGGGTGTGCCAGGGCTTGTGACAGGACATGAAGGGGCAGTGCCTTAGCAAATGGTTGTTAAAATAGAATACAAGAAAATTGGTCTTTCAAAGTTGTTTTTTTTAAAACAGAAAATGCTAAAAGTATTTTTTCTTACTACAGAACTGATTTATTAAAAAAAACACACATGCAGGATATTGACTGAACTGCAGCTTTAAGATGCAAGAACTAAAACATCAAACGTATTGTTTTTTAATCTCAGCAGAGATTCCTGTTCCCGTGCCGTAGTAATACTAACAGGCAGTCTGAGCATGGCCCAACGTCAGGTCAGTGACAAAAGTCTCTTACTGTATATAGTGCATGGAATGAGATGCCACTTCTATGTAGCCAGAATATTAACAGAATTATCGTTTTTACAGGATAATCATAACACTACCAGACTTGGTCCTTTGAAGTTGCAGTTATTCCAAAGCTAAGGTGTAATACATACAAAGATACAGAGGTCTACTCCTCTACCGTGATCAGTCTAGTCCATAGTGCATAAGTCAATCTTTTTGAACAGTATTGTAAAACCAGAGTTTAGCTGTGA
The DNA here is from genome assembly GCF_040206685.1 of Ascaphus truei. Taxonomy (NCBI): domain Eukaryota; kingdom Metazoa; phylum Chordata; class Amphibia; order Anura; family Ascaphidae; genus Ascaphus; species Ascaphus truei. The sequence continues at coordinate 23,644,997 of NC_134486.1, forward strand.
ATTTGATCATGCTGTATTGTGACCTTCAGTGCTACTGTATACCCAATATGCTATTCTGTATTCATCGGAGTATTACTGCTTTCATCTCAACAGCTCACTCTTTGAAACCCCTGGACATTAAAGTCATGTCTGCGCTGAGAAGCTTAAAACTTGTAAGTAACAGAAAAAGTAGGTCAATTATTTGCAGTGGAAATCCTTGACTGTTGGCTGAATTCATGCTTAAATAAACTGCGAGCTATTTCACCGTTTTTTTTTGACATCTATCAAAGAGATGTAGAGTCTTAATATTGCTGTCAATGTTTTGTTTATTGTTTTTTCCTCATTTAATGAGATTTTCTGCAAGACTTGCTCAAACCTGTCAGAATTGTGATCCGCCATAGTATATGCAGGGCTGTGGGTATATATATATATATATATATATATATATATATATATATATAAAACAATGGGCTAAAACTCTACAGAGAACTAAATTCAATTCAAAATAGCATATAGTAAAAATGCCAATAGCAGAGTGCCCAAATGTACTGTAGGCGAATAAGTGGTAGAGAGTCCCACTCAGGTACGATCCGCTGGTATGGCTGTCTCCGTAGTAAGACTCTCTCTCCAACCCTTAATTGACTCCTGTACACACAAAAAGATGGAAGCGCAGATAGATAGATGTCCATTTTAAACTTAAAAATGGTTGAATAGACTAAAGCCCCTCACAATATTCCAACTATCAGGAAGGGGGAGGTGGGGGGTCCTGTCTCATTACCAAGCTGAAACCGTTTCTGCCACGTCCACACGCCCATCACAGAGCTGAACTCCTCCCACTCCTTCTGTCATCACGAGCTGCTCCTGCAGTAACCTTCCATTTGTGCCCACCCAACGCGTTTCATGAGTTCAACTTATCCCTCTCTGCGCTCCTGTCTATTTTGGTGTACAGGCCCCCTATATTACAGCAATTCTTCTAAGGAGAGCACAGAGCCAGAAGAGGAGAAAAGATTGATGGTGGTTTCTGCTCAGATAAGCAACCAGGCTGTGAATGTTATGAAGTATTTATAGGAGTCACCGCTCTAATAAACCACCTCTGAAGGGATAGAAAGCTTCTACAGAAATTGCAATACCCCCCCATGAAATATGGGCTTAAAACTTGCACGTGCCATTCACATGAAAGTGTTCTGGAGTTGGCAATAATATACATGCATTGAGCTAAAGAATAAATAGGTAGTTATAGTTAACAAGTTGTAACAATGGGGTTTAATGTAACGTGCTCTCGCTTCAAGTAATGAATGTGTTTGTGGCGCATGTTTTACAGAATTCAGGCAACGCAATAAACAAAGATCCATTCACAAGGTAAGAAGACGTACACATTTGATTTTGGACCAGCCGAAAAATAATTTCCTATATAACACTTTTATCAAGAGATGTCAGCGACAAACATTATATTTAAAAAAAAAAAAAAAACAGGTTTTGTCATTTTGGAGTAACACAATCTCCCATATTTTAACCCAATCTAGCACAGGAAGAGGAAATGATGGCAGGTTGATGTGTCTAATGTATTTATTCTTTTATTAGCTTGGAGGAAACTCTTCTGAGAGCCAGCCAGTTCACTCTATTGAGTAAGTATCTCTTTGTTCCTCATAGTGTTATGAATGATATTGTATGAAAGTGGCCTGGATCTGAATACAAAATCATTATGTAAATAATTAACACATTTTGATGTGGGAAAATATCCTAAAACTATTAGACCAGGAGTGGACAACTCCAGTCCTCGAGGGACACCAACAGGTCAGGTGTTCAGGATATCCCTGCTTCAGCACAGGTGACTCAATCAGTGGCTCAGTCGTAGAGCTAAACTTGGCGTTACTCACATCCAGACGCTGAAATACGGCTTGTACGGGGTCTGGATAAGTGTAAGACCACCGTTGGATATGGTTTAACTTTCCTATTGATACTGACATGTCCGAAGCGCTTATTCCCACTATGTGTAATATTATTATGTCACGTGCATTACTGCTGGGAAGCGCTACGTGCATAAATGGGGCTATATAAATAAAGATATACGTACATATTATTTACAGGACTCTTTTGCTCTCCTGTCATCTCTCTTTTTTAAGTGTAATTAAACACCTACAGTATTCAGGGTTTGCATGGTAGTAACGCCACCTTTGGGTACGACAGGCTAAACGCCATGTTTTTTGAAGCTAATGCCCGGCAGTGCTAACTTCACATGGCATTGAACGTATGCTAATGAGATCACTGACGGTCGTTGATTTTGCATGTAATTAGCTTTGTGGATTGGCGTTAACCTCTGGGAACGTAACGTCCATTACTGATTTTGATAACATGGCGTTATGAGCCCAGACTTATCCGAGCTCTCTGTCTCTGGCCCTGAATTTGCATTTCATTGCCGGCCATCACCCGCAGCGAGTAGGTTAAAGTGACATTATCAGTCCCGTATTCAGCTAACTCACCAGTACTTGTAATCGATTGTATTATTTTGAAAGATGCTCCTCTTTTCCAGATGTGGCCCAAGAATTGCATTCATCAGTCATCAATATATCTCCTTCCCCACACGGAGAGAATAACCAAGAGTAAGTTCTCTTATCTAGCTTAGGCAAGAGTCAGTATTATTCAGGATAACATCTTCTGATCATAATTATTAAGGTTTCTTTCTAATCCTTCCAAAAATATTTTGATAAAAATAAAAGAAATTAAAGTAGTCTTTCAAATATTCAGTACAGGCAGTCCTCGGTTATCCACCGGAATCCGTTCTGGAAGTAGCGTTGGATAGTTAACCCATTGTAAAGTGAGTCCCATGTTAATCGGTGGCGGAGAGCGTAGGATAACGCATTCCGGCGTTGAAAAACAGCCCATAGGGTTGCATTGTAAAGCGTTGGATATTCCATTCGTTGTAAAGTGAAACGTTGGATAGTGACGACTAGCTGTATTCTCCTTTTGATTTGTTTGTTTGTTTTTATATTCGCTGGAAATCACACACTACTCTATCACTAAATACATTTATTAAATTGGTTTCTGCATTTCCTAATCATTAAATTCTGTAAGGTAATAGAAATGTAAGTAAATATCTCTAAAATGATGCATCCAACAAAAACAACAAGGAAAAACTGAATTCAGTTTCAGCTTTGTTGAGGTTTTGGATTTTTAGATATTCAGTTCTAATAGGGTGTATATCTATCTATCTATTTCTCTATCGATAGATAGATAGATACATAGATACATAGATACATAGATACATAGATACATAGATATAGTTAATCGCATGTGCTTTGACTACTCAAAGGGACCAGGATGGCACCTTTAAGAAATGGTATGAACTTTCTAACACGACACGACAGCAGATTAAAAATAATGTTCTTGAATATAAATATATATGTTTTTATTGTATATATAGAGATCTGGGAGATGAAGCAAAGAAACTGGTGAACAGCCTAAAGCAAAGCCTGGTAATGATACATTATTTATTTACGTGCATTTATCGGAACACGTCCTTTTCTTTCTCTTGCTTTGCTAAAAGGAGATCAGCCTCAATGGGTAACAGACTTTTGGGGGGAAATTAGGTACATTATCACTTTTTTGAGGCCACTTCAAGCTCTGGTTAAATAGCATAATGTATTTAAAATTTAGTAACCAGCTTATACAGTTAAAATAGGTCAGGAGTTCTCCCCTCATTTACAATCTATGGGATAAAACCATTAGCATGAAACAGCTTGTCATTGTTGAGTCTTATCTTTTCTATGCTAAACCATGTGAACTTGACTTTTAAACCCAGTAATGTGTCTCTAATGACCGCAGAGAAGAGTAGAGCGCAGGCATCTATGGGGCAAGGTGCCTCCTGTGTTTACTACCATTAGTAGTTATTTAGGCACTTGGCCTCTCTGAATAAGATGGGAGAAGAATGTTAGGCTTGGGATGAAATGTGAATATAAAATGAATATTGTTTGGATTACAAGAGGTAGTTGAATAAATGAATATTAGTTAATGGGGCGTACCAATAAATATACGTATGCTTTTGTCGGGGGCCTACAAGTGTACTCCCAAATCAACCAGCAATCAATCCCTTAATCTGCGGAGTGTGATGTCTCCTTTTCTTCTTCTTAGACTGTTTCTTTTGCTGATGACTGGAAGCTGATCATGATATTCGTTGCGGCTGAAGACCTGTGTCAGTTCTGCAATCAGGTAAATGTGTTGCTGCATAACAAGCAAGCAGCCATATCATGTAATGTCGGAGGAGGAGGACGTGTGGTGTGTTCACGTTTTCATATGGTGGGAGGTCATAAGGGGTAACCAAAGATCCTGAGCAGTTGCATTATAAAACATCACTTGCGCGACAAGGGAGACAATGCAACTAAAATATGCTACGTGTTGCAAAAGCACATACATTCCATGTTCCATCCTCCCATGTTCCATCCTCCATGTTCCATCCTCCATGTTCCATCCTCCATGTTCCATCCTCCATGTTCCATTCTCCATGTTCCATCCTTCATGTTCCATCCTCCATGTTCCATTCTCCATGTTCCATCCTTCATGTTCCATTCTCCCATGTTCCATTCTCCCATGTTCCATTCTTCCATGTTCCATTCTCCCATGTTCCATTCTCCCATGTTCCATTCTCCCATGTTCCATTCTCCCATGTTCTATTCTCCCATGTTCTATTCTCCCATGTTTCATCCTCCCATGTTCCATCCTCCATGTTCCATCCTCCATATTCCATCCTCCATGTTCCATCCTCCATGTTCCATCCTCCATGTTCCATCCTCCCATGTTCCATCCTCCCATGTTCCATCCTCCCATGTTCCATCCTCCCATGTTCCATCCGCCCATGTTCCATCCTCCCATGTTCCATCTTTTTGAATGCACATAGAATAAACAAAAGAAGGTAGTCACACCCCTGCTAGTACAAAAATCTAACAACATCTACATCAACTTGAAGGCATCAACTCAAAAAAGGTATTGCGTCTGAAGATAAAAAAAACATAGTCCACGACAAAAATGAAAAAATGAATGAGACAAGAATACTTACAGATAGAGTGATAAACACAGCTCTAAACAGACTGGAGCTTGGGTTGGTGGCCCTTCCATTGGTTCTCAGGATTAGGTATCGCTGTATCTCTACGTACTCCTGTCTCGTTACTTTTTGTTGTGGACGTTTTTGATGTGTGTGTTCTTTTTAACCTTTTTAGGCTCAACACATTTCTGTGTAGATGCCTTGATAACGTAGATAGGATGTTTTTAGATTTTTGTACTTGGAGTGCTGTGACTACATTGTTTTATTAATACTACCAGAGTCCGTGGGGATGATGAGTGGACAATCCGCGTGCACCCGATGTATAAACTTTATTACTGAAATCGCGAGTGACTGCAAACATGAGTAAGTGCAACATCGACATCAACCCTTCGGAGACTATTACCCAGATGGGTGAGAGTCTGCAGCAAGGGCCACAGCATTTGGAAACTTTACAAAGACAACGTGAGGCAGATAACCTAACTCATACCGAATCACCAACCCAGGACTACCCGTTCCGGGCGGACACACGTCCCCGAATTGCGACAGGGGCTGTCAATCCCGGATACACCTGACCAGCCACCTACAGATCACAGATAAGATAATGGGTAATCATCCTCTGCCAGGGATTGCTGAAGAATAGAAAAGAGCACAGCCAGCAGAGATGTGAATGCCTTAAATAAACGTATGCTGATGGTTTCTGTGATAAGATGATGCTCAGAGAACACAGAGATAACATCTGAGAGCAATAAAACAGTGCAGCTCCAGCTCCCTCAGAAACACATGACTAGGCAAATGGGACAAAGGGAAAACAAAAGTTGGGACACAGCATTAAAGGTGTAATTTCTCCTATATTGTCTAGAAACAACCTTCGGTAAATAATATAACAGTCTAAGGATTCCCCTAAACAAATCTAACCATGTTCAACGCAAATATTTATCTGCTCTAATGTTTGGTGAAAATAATTGCAAAATGCATTTCTCCAGAGCCTCTGAATGAGGACGTGTTTGTCAATTAGGTGTTTGTTTTTACCCTTATCCCACCCCACCCTAATCACAGGACCTGTGTTTTTGTGTTTTCACAGGACGATCACACGCAAAACACAGTGAGGAAACTAGTGAAAGTCTTGGATTATTTACATCAAGAAGTAAGGAACCATAATTACATCTCAGCCATAAACCATTGTCATTTACTGTTATACACAGTAAATACTACATACATTTACTGTTTATATATATATATATATATATATATATATATATATATATATATATATATATATCTCAAATGGAAATATTACTGTATGCTCATTTGCTCATATATATTATGTTAAAGGGAAATGCTATACTTTATTTACTTTATAAAAATTGGGAGATGATTTTTTTTTAGCATGGCCTCATTTAATGAATATATTTGACATCAGCATTTTTCTTAAATATTTACATGGATCACAAACAGTTGCTGAGCTTTATGAAAACTATTTAACAGCTCCAATCCACTCCTCCTTTTTTTTCTTATGTATTCCATTGCAAAAATAGCCAAACCATGTACAGTATTATGTGCCACAGGGCTGAGACTAGTCATCATGCTTAATACTGAAAACCATACCGTGACGTGCGCTTGGGGAGACTGCAGTCACTGCAATGCATCTATAACTGGGTGCTGGCTGCGTTATCCATATAAATCAGGGGTGGCCAACTCCAGTCCCCAGAGGTCTCCAACAGGCCAGGATTTCAGGATATCCCAGGTTCAGCACAGGTGGCTCAATCAGTGGCTGTGCTGAATCAGGGACTGACTAAGCCAGCTGGAGCAGGGATATGCTCAAGACCTGACCTACTGGTGGCCCTTGAGGACTGGAGTTGGCCACCCCTGATATAAATGCACTTATGCCTCATAATTTGAGTAACTTGGTTTTCTTTCCAACCTCTAAAGCTGCCGAAAGCTTTTGTGAGTCTGGTGGATTTAACGGAGCTGGCCGGCAATTACCTGTCCCACCCGAGCCACTCTGACATCAGGTAAGATGTGGTCACTTCACTTATTTACAGTGGGCCCTAATTCAGCAGGACTGTACATGGGGGACACAGCTTGCTCTTATTCCTTGTTTAGCCTCTTTCTTCTAATACTTACATTACACGTGACCCGTCGACATCAGAGCCCAATCTTCTGTATGGCGCCCGAATCGGTGCAATCAGCCATTCACTGTACTGCACCGACACACTTTATTCGAGCAAATACCCAGTATGTACCTGGCAGATACCTGGAATGCGCCGCTCCTCACCTCTGACAAGCCCCGTTGCGTTTGCCTTCCCAGCCTGGGTTCATGCCTGGCTGACGGGCGGCTGATCTGTTAAATGATAATGATTAGGATTTAATAGGCTGCAATGCTTCGCGTGTCTACCAGATGGCATAAATTCATGAATTGTAATGCAGTATATATATATACTGTAACTGCGCTTTGATGACTTCAGGGCAGTATGTCTTGTTATTTCTTTGTTGCTAATGGATGCAGTAAATATGAGAAATCTCACACCGGCCCAGATACAATCATCTCCATTTTAACATTAGTTTAACAGTAACGATTACCCACTAAATGGAATAATTTAACATTAATCCAGTTTTACTCTTTTAAATAGCATAGTGTTACATTTGTATGGCCGTTTGTATGTATGTATGTATGTATGTATGTATGTCTTTATTTATATAGCGCCATTAATGTACATAGCGCTCCACAGCAGTAATACACTTGACAATCATATAAATAACAAATAACATATCATGGGAATAAGGGCATCAGACATAAAAGGAACATTGTAGAAGAGGAGTCCCTGCCCCGAAGAGCTTACAATCAAGGTAGGGAGAATGTACAGAGACAGTAGGAGGGCGTTCAGGTAAGTGCGTCTGCAGGGGGCCAAGCTTTATGTATCATGTATAGTATTAGCCACAGTGCTACTCATAAGCTTCTATAAGCAAGTGTGTATTGAGTTGGGTCTTAAAGGTAGATAGAGAGAGTGCTAGTCAGGTATTGAGGGGAAGGGTATTCCTGAGGTGTGGAGCAGTCAATGAGAAAGGTTTAAGGCTGGAGAGGGCTTTAGATACAATGGGGGTAGAGAGAAGACATCCTTGTGCAGAGTCGGGATGGTGCAGAGCGAGAAATTAGGGCTGAGATGTAAGGAGGGGCAGAAGAGTGTAAAGCTTTTAAAGTGAGGAGGATACTTGAGTGTGAGATGCGTTTGTGCTAATGACATGCAAAGAGGTGTTTTCCCTAAAATCACATATCTACCAAAGCAGGGGTGTGCGACTTCAGGTGCTGCGCCCCCTGCCTGCTCTCCCCCAGTGCTCGCGCCCCCCCTTACCTTTGTTGCAGCGTCAAATGATGCTGCAGGGTGAGGGGTCATGTGACGTATGGTAAGTGAGAGGCAGAGGCCTCACGCGATCCCCCAGCATTTAATTTAGATGCCTCGGAGAAGAGCTCGGACCTCTGCAACCGCCACGCCCCCCTAAAAAAATCTAGCACCCCCCAGTTTGCGCACCCCTGCGCTAAGGGACAATGAGGTTAGCGCAGGGAATTGATGTTATGTATTTTGGTCATACCTAGAGGTGGCGTTACTCCCATCCAGATTCTAAAATACGGGTTTTGCCCGACAGGGAAGGAGAGAGCCCTACATTTGTAACGCACCAAGGGACTTATATGCCTTCCGAAACACTCCTTTACACAACATGTGGAGAGATATCTGCGAACAAAACTGAACACACCTGAGATACCTGAGAAATATGTTAATTTATTCACTTGAATATACTTTGCACATCGCAATGAGCATATTTAGCAGGCATCCCAGGTGCGTCCCCCATACTAAGCTTAGCATTCCAATAGAATATACTTTGAATAAATGACTAATTTAGTGGAAATTATGTTTAAACAGACATGTATTACAACATGATGTAAACCAGATTCCCGTACAATTAAGCATTATTCCAACATAATGTGTAAGCATACTTTCCCTACGCTGTACATTTAAGTATGTAATACCAGTAGAAGATGTATATATATATATATATATATATCTTTATTTGTATAGCGCCGTCCATGTGCATATACAGAGCTTTGCAGCACTAAAACATATGACATATTAGTAGGATACATATATGATTCCAGTAGATTTTTTTCCTTATTTCAATTGAGCTTTAGAGGAAGCTTAAGATGGCCTAGCAAAGTTATGCTCAATGCGAGTGTTAGCTTAGCCTCGTTAGGAGTGTAACACCTAGTAGCGAGAATACACAACAAATGACACCTCATCTGGGCCTCTGAATGGGCGAGTGTTTGTCGGTATAGTGTTTAACAACACGAAGACATACAACTCGTAGGAGACTACTGCCCACACGGAGGAGAATCTGCTGCCAGGACTGAATCATTTTGTAACTCAACGACGACAACAGGAGACGGGAAAGCGGGACCGGTGTAGGCCTCATCAGCAATCTACAGATAACAGATAAAATAAGCACAGAAAACCATCATCTGCAAGGCATTGAGAAGTGCACACCCAGCGGAGATATAGATGACTTAGACAAACAGAGGCAGATGGTTCCTGTGATACCACACGGTGCTCAAAGAACACTCAGGTTATCGCAGAAACACGTGATAAGTCGAATGGGACAAAGGGAAAACAAGAGATGGGACACAGCATTAAAGGTGTAATCCCAGCTAGAACAACCTTCTGTAAATAATATAACAGTCTAATGATTCCCCTAAACAAATGTAACGGTGCTAAAAGCAAATATTTGTTTGCTTTCAATTTTTTTTATTCATTACAAAATACAAAATACTAATTATTTGGGGTCTCTGATGGGGCAAACGTTAGTAAATAGTATTTTTTTTTTTTACACTTATCCCACCCCTATCCTTATGAGAGAGCATCAACCAACCATATTTATCCCCCCCCCCCCCCCCCCCCACCCCAATCGCAGATAGAGGCCATTACAGGGTGTGGGGTGCATATACCTGCTGGCAAAAGGAGGGCCGAGTCGTCCGCGATGACTTGGGGACACATTAACAGGCTTCTGGGGTTCATACCCCACATAATACTTAGCAGTGCAGCGCCTCCATCGGCCTTAGGCTCCAGGGAAATGGAGATGATCTCCCACTGTAGAACTGATTACCTCTCCCCCCAGTTAGATCACACACCAGGCTGGAGGTATATTGCAAACTGGAACGGTTTATTACTACGGTCTGCAGTAACACAACAAGTACTCAGCAGTCTTCTGCCTCATACAGTCTCTTGGCTCAGTTATCACTGAAGATGGTCCCTGGACCGCCACTACACCCGCAGCCGTCCTGGCTCTTCCCCACCTCCCTAGCGGAGGCAGAGGTATTGGTCCACACTCACTCCTCCCCGCAGGGAAGAGCACATAGGTAGGCCCCAATCTCAGGCTCCCAATTGTGTGACCTGCCTTCATCAGAGAGAAGGAACAACATCCATATTTCGGGCGGTCCTGCCCTTAAGTACAACCAGAAGGTGGGTACCCCATTGTCCCAGCTACAACAGAATGTACCACCCCCTGCTGTCACTCAAGTGCAGTACCAAAGGTGAAGGGGAAAACCCCGTGATGACTACTGGCAAACCTGCAAATACCAGGGTTTATTGCCAGCCCATAGGGTAGAATAGTAGCCAGGAGTGACCCCGCTACACCCTCCCTCTAGTGGATTACCAACGACCACGCTTGGGTCCTAAATTTTCGGGTACTATCTCTGATGAAACCTGAACAAATAAAATATAATTTCACATGAATATCACTTTAGGATGCATGATATACATTGTCTGTGAATACAATACATTACAGTTTTATTTGAATACACATTTCAAATAACTGCTTTACTGAAACATGGAAGAACCCTTTTCTTAGGGGGGTCGTCTCATGCCATGATCCACTCTCTCTAAAGTGAGAGCAGTACAATATTCCTGGTAACATACTGGGCAATCACATATCTTTTTGTCCTGGGCGGTTTGGGCATAGGTCTATGGGCCATTACATATTTCTGATACCGGGCCAGAAATGCAGAAGTCAGAAAACCCGGCCACACCGAAGAACTATCTGTCTCAGAGGCCAAGGCCATAGCGGCCATGGCAGCAGCGACCGCTTGTTTACGGGCCAAATGTTCAGTCATCGATGGAATAAAGGCAACAGTTCCTTTCACTGGAGCTATAGCGGTGCTCGCCGGAGCGGGAATCGAAGGCTTCACATCTGCCCCAGCGATCACTGTAGCAGTGGCTTCATCGCCAGAAGATATCGCCGGATCTGGTTGCAAGTCCAAGGCCCGCACCCGAAGGGCGTCGACATCCGGCCGTTGTGTAGGGGTGATACTGTATCTTGGCCTTTGTCAGCTTCCGCTGCATGGACGTCGGCACCGGAAGGTACCTCCATCGATACCGGAGAATCACTGGATAGGCCTCTGGATACCTCCACGAAAGGTAGGCTCTTCCGCCTCCCAGGTCTCATGGTCGCGGTCATCAGTAATGGGCTCCGCTGTCTCTCGGAGCTATTAGAACTGTTCTGTTCCTCCACAGCATCGGTCGGCGTATTCGACAGCCGTCGAAACACCACTGAAGACTGTCTGAGACTGGCACGAGAGAAAGAGGGCAGAGACACCTCCTCAGAGGAAAGACACCGGATCATTTCTGAGTCATCAGCGGCAATTAGCAGAGCCTTTCCTGGCTCCTGCACCTTTGTGAACAATGGTGTCTCATCACCCCAGGTAGTTACCTTACCCGGCATCTCGTGGGCTGGTCCCGGTTCACTGACCATCTCTGGTTCCTCTGCGGGTACCGGGTCTGGAACCGTCTCAGCTTGCTCTGTGGTCAGTGTTGGGATACTCAGAAGCATGGTAGGTACCACTTCCCATCCACCTTTGCCACCAGAAGTCATCCTGGTATCCAATATGGGTCAAAGTCCATATCTCCAGACATCTTTCTCTGTAGACACGGGCACGAGCAAGGGGCAGCTTACTCCGTTCACTCGCCAGGCTCCGAAGAACTGAGGGTGCGGTCCGCTGCATATGGTACCTCCTTTATTCTCCAAAGTCTTTAGACATTGGCTGTCGGCATGTCCCCTCCCTCTGGTGGAGATTAGAGGAGGGGTACTTGGTGATGTAAACTGGGCGTGACTGGCTATTGGCTGAGCCAGTCACATCGCTTGGGTGGGGTGTTGGCTTTCGCGCCAAACCCGTACAGATTTCTGCAAAAAGTTCTTGTGCAGCCTGTTTGCAAGCAGCACGTGCGCTCTCCAGCTTTGGCGGGAGACGCCATTTTAGCTCATGTAACTCACGTGGCGTACTCGCGGGCAAGGGAACCTCCATTTTGGCCACAAGTCCTTCACAGACCACACAATGACCGCGATTCCGGCAGTAATCCGTTCCTTGTGGTTCCTCACAGCACATAGGTCAGCAGTCTACCAAGAGTAGGTTGTACCCCAGGCAAGCAAAGCTCCATCTCAATACGCTGCACATGATCTTAGTCCATTACAAGCACTCTGTGGTTCTTTAGTCTGGTTACTGGCTAGTGGTACTCTGGGCTTCTTCTAGCGGAGGTTCAGGCACTGGAAAACATCCAGGCCCCCTCCTAAGATACTCCCTATGCAGTACCCTTACGCTGCCTTTTTTGGCTGCCAGTATCGCGGATCCTATCCAGAGGTCCCTGGAGCAAAGTTAACCAGGGCACACCCTAGGCATCCTGACTACCCGCCTCATGGTGACTTAGAACAGCAATAGCCTTTGTGTCTCCGGACCATTCACCCGATAGGGCAGTCTAGGTTGTTCTTTGCGAGGTTTCTCTCCCCCTGACTAATCCTAGCTTCTCTCCTTAATTAGCACTTGTTCTGGAAGCGTACCTTGTTACTTTCAGCTTTGTTTCGCTGTAAGCCTGTCCTGTTACAAATCTCAGCAGCGCCTCCAAATGTAATGGTGTTTCCTCCCCCCAATTGCAGATAGAGGCCATTACAGGGTGTGTGCTGCTTATACCTGCTGGCAACAGGAGGACCGAGTCATCAGCGATGACTTGGGGACAAAGGAACAGGCTTCTGGGGTTCATACCCCACATAATACTTAGCCGTGCAGCGCCTCTGTCTGCCGTAGGCTCAAGGTAAATGGAGATGATCTTCCACGGTAGAACTGATTACCTCTCCCCCCAGTTAGATCCCACACCAGGCCGAAGGTATATTGCAAACAGGAACGGTTTATTACTACGGTCTGCAGTAACACAACAAGTACTCAGCAGTCTTCTGCCGGATACAGTCTATTGGCTCAGTTATCACTGAAGATGGTCCCTGGACCGCCACTACAGGCCAAGGGCACCCGCAGCTGTACTAGCTCTTCCCCACCTCCCAAGCAGAGACAGAGGTATTGATCCACACTCACTCCTCCCCACAGGGAAGAGCACATGGGTAGGTCCCAATCTCAGGCTCCCAGTTGTGTGACCTGCCTTCCTTAGAGGAAATTTGGAACAACCTCCAAATTTAGGACGGTCCTGCCCTTAAGTACAGCCAGAAGGTGGGCACCCCATTGTCCCAGCTACAACAGGATGTTCCACCCCCTGCTGTCACTCAAGTGCAATACAAAAGGTGAAGGGGAAAACCCCATGATGACTACTGGCAAACCTGTACCAGGGTTTATTGTCAGCCCATAGGGTAGAATAGTAGTCTTTCAGGGGGAGGGAAAGAGGTTTTCTGGCCGGGACTGTACCTATCTCTGATAGGCCCTGTTGGAATGGAGGTGCTGCACCAAGATGAGAGCTGCAGATCCAAAAGCCAGTCCTGTTTATCCCCACTAACACCGGCGGAGACTCAGTATCCTGTAAGCCTAACAGGTGAGCAGCACTACACCGGTAACCAGAACCGGATCTCCCTAGGGTGGGGGAGATAGGGGTTACATAAGAAAAAAGAAGACGAGTATCTCTGATTGCTGCTTTTACACAGCCCACCGCTGCAGAGCGTGCACCAGCAACAGCTAAACATAATATAAAATCTAACGCCAAACCAGGATTTCTTTGCAGTACTCCACAGGTGTACCATCTTCTTTTATTGAAGTATTTCCTGCAGCCCAAATCACTGTTATTTACAACTGAGGCAGTATATCACTCTTTTGAGACCATACGTTTATCCCAAAGTGCCTTGTTATTATAGCACTAAGAAGCAATAAAAGTCATACAATTTGGCAGAAAAGCTGTGGCTCGCTGCTGATTCAGTGCAGCTCCATATAGATTTCTGTTCCACTCACTGCTTCAGCCAATGAGAAGCCTGCAAAGCCATGGACAGGGAAGCCGTTTAGTAACAATATACCGCAGCAAAACATTTCAAGAAATGTCAGGAAAATATCTGGTTGGGGGCTAGTTTAACCCTTTGAGTGCATCCGGCACAGTGCGGTCGCTTTCAATAGCGGTCACGTGACAGCGGGCGGCCATTTTGCAGGAAACGGAAGAGGAGGCGGCGGCGCCGGCGTCAGTTTCCTCACTTGGCAGATTGTGTCCTGCACTCCATGGGAACGTAGGATGCCATATAAAGGCCCAAATAAACCTCCGTTGGGTATTATGTAGTCACGTTACATCGTAGGGAACCCACAGGGGTACTCCTAGGACTGTAACGGTTTGGGCTGTTTTCCTGCAGACACAGTTATATTACAGGACAAAACTGTACTGGGGTTCTGTAAAATGAACGCTGCCCAAATTGAAGTCAATGCATGGTGACTCCTTATTAGATGTTTTCATTCCACTTGATCAATATCTTCATTAGTAATGAAAGGGTGCTGTAACTATGGGAGTCAATTAAAAAATACTACTCTTGCCCTTCAGTTCCATGATCATCAGCTTCACTCAACAGCTAGAGATGTAGCTAACTTAATTGTCTTCAGTGCCACTGCCGCTCACGGTCACTCAACCGTGGTGATCGCAGCACCGGAGGTGTGACGCTGCGGTGGTCTCATCCGTAAGCGTGGTAGAAGCAAGAGGTTTTTTTTAGGAGATGGGAGGGAATTGGGTCGAGGCTGCATGTGGTGGAGGTTGAGGAGAGCAGCAGGAGAGATACTTCTTCCTCTGTAACTGGAGAGACAGACAATGGTAGCTGGAGGATGATTGGGAAGGAGGGGTATGGAAGGCAGAGGAGATTTTTTTGGACAATAGCTTCCACCTTGCACTTGAAATAATCGGCAAGGTCTTGGGCTGTCATGGAAGGAGTGGAGTACGGTGTGACAGGAGGTCGAAGAAGGGTGTCAAAGACAGAGGTTTGGGTTGACGTTATACCTGTATATAAGTCAGGTGAAGTAGCCATGTTTGGCAAGAAAAAGAACAGAGTTAAAGCAAGACAGAATACATTTGTAGTGAAGGAAAATTGGTCAGAGAGTGTGACCTCCTCCAGAGGCTTTCAGTGAAATGAGAGCAAGAGCACGAGAATGTCTGTGTGTTTAGCCAGGGTTGTGGGTCGGAGTGTCAGTGTACAGGACGAGCATGCAGTACTGGTCAAGTGAGGACAAAAGGACAGGGTTATAAGTTGTGACAAGGCTGTTTGAGTCAGTGGTGGTTGGTAGTAAAGAAAACTTAGATTTTAGACTGGATTCCAAGGAATGAAGGTTAATGGACCACTGGTTGTGAGCTTAGCAAAGAGAGGCTGGAGGTTGTGTGAGTAGTTTGATAGAAAATGAGACTAGGTTATAGTCAGAGAGTGGGAAAGGAGAGATTGAGAATTCATATAAGAACAGATTTTTGTGACAAAAAGGTCAAGGAAGTGTCCATCTCAGTGGTTTCTGAAAGCAGTCCTTTGGAGGAAAACAAAGGAGGAAGTAAGATGCACAGGAATAAGAGGAGTCACCAATGTTAGAGTTAAAGTCCCTTAGGAAGAGAGTGGGTGAGTCAGAAGAGAGGAAGAACAATAACCAAGATGCAAAGTCAGAAAGGAAATAGGAGTGTGAGGATGTAGAGTAGTGTTATATTGCCTATATATGGACAGCAATATGCAGAGAGAGTAGAGGAAAGGGGGCCAATAGCATGGGCCTCAAAGAATGGAGATGTCAGGGAAGCCGGTGTAGGTAAGAGCAGAAACGTACAGTGAGAAGAGAGAGGAATTCCCACTCCACGTCCAAAGGGGTGAGGTGTGTGTGTGAGAAGGAAAGACCGCCCTAGGAGAGAGCTGCCTTCAGGGCAGAGTGAGACTGTGAGAGCCAAGTTTTTTCAGTGCAAAGAGCTTAAGAGAGCGAGGGAAGAACAGGCCATATATGGCTAGTGTTTTTTTTAGAGAGAGCGTGAGCATTCCGGAGAGCACATGAGAGGGAGAGAAGCGGGGGTAGGAGAGGGGAGCGTGGAGTAGATATCAGGTTGGAAGGGCTAGAGCTTATAGATATTACAGATGAGAGATATCTGCCTTGAGCAGCAAGAAAGATAATATAATTATACAGCTGTCTAAACATCTATGGATATGTTAATTACATCCATTACATTTATTACATTATATACAGATTTACTACTTGAGTTGCCTTCAATATGATGGCTAAAGTATATTCACTGTTGTAATGGTAAGTAGGTAAACAGTTTCCATTCAAAAGCATTGGCAAAGAGTATGACCGTTATTTACTAATAAATAAGATACCTTCAGGAGTCAGAAGGCACCTTATGGTCAACTAAACTGAAGGGGCCATAAGATGCCCTCTAGCACCAGAAGATGTCTTATGTCACTTAATAATATGACCCTAAACGACAAAGCTATTATTCTGTATTCTGATAATGCAAAGTCCACTCAAGAGTTTGTTGCGTAGGTGAAATCTATAAGAAACGTCTTCCACCTGGGATTCACTGATAATGTGTGCGTTTTCATTTTAGGAAATCGTGTGACTGTTTCAGAAAGCCTTCCGAATACAACAGAGGCATTCTGAGCTTGTCATTCCAGGTAAGGAAGATTTGTTCCATTGCTTTATTAGTCAATGTTAGGATAAAGGGCGCATCCTCGCATTAAAGTGCACTGTGTTTGAGGGCCCTTTCACCGAAAGAGTGGACAACTTGTCATACCTTTTAATGGACCAACATGAGAGTTTCAACTGTCTCAACTTTATAAGACTCTTCTTCAGATCCTCTGTAGCCTTAGGTAGAGGTTAGGCCTGGGTCCCGCTCCATCCGACGGCCCGCGCGGCCGCGTGCGCGTCTCTCACCAGACCCGTGTTCCTCCCGAGCCTGCCCCAGTCCCCCCTCGCTGCAAGGGCTCGCTGCGCAATGTGACGCGTCAGCCAGCAGGGGATACACGAGGATCGTGATCCCAAGCGGCGACGCGTCACGTGGTGCGGCATGGAGCCAATGAGGAGGCGAGGGGGCGGAGGAGGGGGCGGAGGGAGGTCTGAGTGTGTATGTTGTTGTTGTTCTCCCCCCCTCCCTCCGGTGCCCGTCTTGCAGGCTGCGCGTGCTGGAAAGGTTGCGACCAGCTCCGGCTGCTGTGCTTGTCTTCCCTGGGAGAAGAGGCAGCAGCAGATGGATGGGACGGGACGGGACAGGACAGGGGGGGAGACGGGAGGGGGGGTACTGTGGCGGGGTCTCCAGATTCCGCTGCCCGGTCATGCCTGCACGCTCCCCAAAGACCGCATATAGCGGTGAAGTGCAGTGCCAGTGTACGTCGTGGCCCCGCCCCCTCGTCATTTCCGTGCCCACACAGCCTGCTTTGGCCATGCCCCCTCGCTCATCAGAACGCCGCATGCAGACCGCAGATCGCGGTATAGTGCTCTGCACACGCCGCCTGTTTTGCAGTGCGGGCCCGTGGTCTGAGGCAGCAGGGCCTTAGCCTTATTCTACCTACGCGAGCGAGCACCCTCCTGCAGTCCCAGCGATCTGTGAACTTGGCTGCAAGAGATTGGGGAGGCGATGGGGAGGCGTGACGGACGCATCGCGGACGCGTCACGAAGCTGGTTCATCCTCATTGGCTGAACCAGCTCACGTGACGCTGATGTCATGCAGCAGCAGCCGCCTGAGAAGACAAAATGTATTGTCTCCTCAAAACACTGCAGCATCAACGCGCCTCTTCGCCTGCAGGCGCACAGGCGCTTGACTAACTGCTATAGCCAATTACTGAAGTGTGCTTGACGTGCACGCATGCGCACTCACGCAGCAACTCTGACATGATCAGCTCGGCCTTACACACCTGAAGAAAAGACATTAGAGAATGACTCTTATCCAGGATAGAGATGTTAGGTTGAACCCTATGCTACACAAAGACCAACTCACATATTCCCAATACTGAGTTCACACAGTTTTCTAGTAGGTCACAAAATAACTGGATATTTGCCAAGGTGACATTTTCTAAACCACAATATGAAGTCTCCCCCGAGTCTACATTTTTAATGTTGAGACGGAGCTGACATAGAAACACAGGGGGCAGCGAGTTACTGGTGTTTTTACTTAAAGGCACTGGAAATATGTTACACAGGGGCAGGTAATTGTTTGGGCTTCTAAATTCAAGTGCCTTAGAGGGTTATTCATTAAAGCGCAAGAGGGCTGATTGGGAACTACAGGCATACCCCGCTTTAAGGACACTCACTTTAAGTACACTCGCGAGTAAGGACATATCGTCCATTAGGCAAACAGCAGCTCACGCATGCGCCTGTCAGCACGTCCTGAACAGCAATACCAGCTCCCTACCTGTACCGAAGCTGTGCACAACCGGGGAGACTATAGAGCCTGTTACAAATGCGTTATTTACATCAGTTATGCACATATATGACGATTGCAGTAAAGTACATGCATCGATAAGTGGAAAAAAGGTAGTGCTTCACTTTAAGTACATTTTCGCTTTACATACATGCTCCGGTCCCATTGCGTACGTTAATGCGGGGTATGCCTATACTGCATGGAAACTGTGCTAGTAGCTGCATTGGTCCCAGAAATTGCAACATACTTTACAGTTATGATACCTTTTAATGGGGCGTCATAGAAGATTTCCTTGTGCATAAACTTTCTAGACTGCTGAGGTCTCTTCTTCACCCGATGTGAAGGGATGGGACCCCTGCAGTCCTGAAAGCTTATGCACAATAAAACCTGTTACAATTGATACAATATGTTCGCCCAAATAAAAGGTATCACAACCTACTGTATGGAGTATCTCATTCAAGGTAAAGGCAGTTTAGTTGCGGTAGTTCCCGGTCAGAACTAGCACACTTTAATAATTAACCCCCTTTGAGGTAAAATAGCTTAATTAACACCTTCAGAATCAGAGGCACCAGTAATGAATGGCAGTGCAAGTTATTAAAAGTTGCTTAGCAAGAAGAATTTCAGCATGGTCTCACATCAGGCTGGCAGCTTACACAGAATGGACACTTCTTCAGCTCCACAAACAAGATACAACATAACATTTTACTGCAATCCCTTTCTGTATTCACAACTCCATGCCTGAGCACGAAACAAGGTCGCACGGCCTGTTATAACATACTCTGACCTCCTCTGATAAAAAAAACTCTGATTATCAATCTGGAATTCCATCTTTCAAGGCACACTATGCTACAAAGATAAGCGCGCCTCTCCTATTATCAGAGATATCAAAGATCCTGAACATGAGTCAGTAAACATTAAGATAATACTAATACCATTTATCTGAAGACATCTAAACTTCAAAGTTCAAAGTCATGTTATTATTTCCTCGATCTACATTACTGTCTGAATCGGTAGCGGCTGCAAACATATTTTTCCTCTTTCACCTAAT
The DNA here is from genome assembly GCF_040206685.1 of Ascaphus truei. Classification (NCBI taxonomy): domain Eukaryota; kingdom Metazoa; phylum Chordata; class Amphibia; order Anura; family Ascaphidae; genus Ascaphus; species Ascaphus truei. The sequence continues at coordinate 23,664,714 of NC_134486.1, forward strand.
CCTTCACAAGTCTTCTCCTACACCAACACTGTCGCCCTTCGATGCCCCAATGAAGATGCTTATGCTATTGAAACGTTGGCGTAAGGTGGCACAATAAAATATGAATAACTTGGTACCCCCTTAGGTTTGCCGATATTACAATGTTTACAAGCATTTTAAATATCATGTAAAAATACTAATTGCTGTCTGATTAGGTACATTAAGCACTATCTATTTAAACTTAATCAACATATTACCTCTACTAACTCACTTTGGTTCTACATGGGACTGCACCCGTCTTTCTTTTTTGGTATTTTTTCATACATATATACATATATACATATATACATACTGTATATATATATATATCCCATGCCCGAACAGAGATTTAAATAAGGTAGGTGAGAAAGGGATGTTTGAAGAATCTGTTTTTTTTCTGCTTTCCAAACCTCTGTTTTAGCAATAGATTCCTTTGTAAACCAGTATGGCTGAGCTGAAGAAGAGAGTAGAACTATAGAAAGCTTGTCCTATGACATCAATTGTTAGTCCAAATAAAAAAAGGTATCACCTAATACTGAAGAACTCATTTATTCTGCACTATCGCAACTGGACTAACATGGCAATTTCCGTTATAGATATATATATATATATATATATATTTTTTTTCATCCTAATTACATATTTTAGTCATAGTTTTCTGTTATCGAGAAATAATGGTGGTCATTCTCCAGTGGGCCATTGTAAAATGGACTTTTGTTGTACGTTAGATCATGATCAGTGCCACGTTAGAATAATTTCTATTTTCTTCTGTACGTGCCCTAGATATACCAGGGTATGTAGGTTCTCTAAGCCCAGCTGCTGTGCTGTTAGGCTCTCATAATTTTTAACACACCTCTTAAATTCTATTACAAATATTATGGACCATATTTACTAAGTGGCGAATGTAAACTGAGGACTATAAGGTGTCTTACGTTAAGTAAATATGGCCCTATATTTGGTAGAGGTCCTGTTATGTAGCTTAGTGCTTTCACTTTATTGCAATGCTGATACAAGTGAGGTTACCAGATGGAAATGGGATTTGGAGAACAGGCTGACCCTTACCCATATTTTCCTGTTCAGGATGCCCTTGAAAATCTAATAAGGTCAGGACGATATGACACAAAGGACGATTTCACTGTGGCGTTCCAACCTGTTCTCAGAATGGTAATGTATAAACAGATTCTCACTGGTGCTAGAGAGGACGTCGGAAGGGTACATGTACACGTATTTCTGTGTTTGGTGTTATTCACACAAAGCTCCTGTGTAATGGTTAAAGGTCCTGTACATTTTTGACGTCTTATTGACTGAATTGGATATAGCTTTGTGACGTCAAACCAGAACCACACTATATATATATATATATATATATATATATATATATATATATATATATACGAGAAACTGCTCGACCTCTATACCTATGTTTGTAGTATTGTTAACCAAGGTGCATAGGGACACAATGAATATATGCAACGACAGAATAGAAGGGAAAGTGATCCCTCCAAAGTAGCCATTTTTCACTTGCACTAATTTGTATAAATACTTGTTTATGTACTTTGAGTGCAAGTGAAAAGGGGCAACTCTGGAGGGATCTCTTTCCCTTCTATTCTGTCGTTTCAAACCAGAACCGCATGTTCTGTTTTTCTGTTTAATTGTAAAAACAAAAAGGAGTAACATTGCGGTAATAGTGCTAACGTTTATTGGTGGGGAGAAACCAGTTCAAATGCTCTTAAGTCATATATACTAGGTGGTCCTAAGCCATAAGAGGCGCTTGACCCATTCAAGTACATGGGCAGTATATACAGGGCCATATAACATCACACATCGACTTTTAATGCTTTCCACAAAAAAATAATTTGCGAAACGTGCTGATTTTCATGAAATCTTTCACAAAAAAATAGGCACATTTGGGCTGATTTGTGAAATTTTGCACATCCCTACTTTTCAATGCTGTATTTGACACCTTTATTCAAACAGGGCGAGGCACCTAGTATATGTTGTCGCTCCGCATGTCCTGCTACATTAAGCCTGTTGCTCCCTGCCAAACCTCACGATAGATTATTCATTTTATGGCTTGAAATAAGGAGCGCCACCTATCCTGCTGAAAATGTGATTGTTGGAAGGTTGACCCGTAATCAGCCTTATCGTTCCTTGGGCCACCTGACCTGATTAGGAAATCAGAGAATTATTATCACACTCCATTATCATCGCCACATCGGCAGATACCATCTTATTAGAGGCTGGTCAATGAACTGTAATCAGATCCATAAAGAATCAGGCGTAAACTGAGTAGATTGTACTCAGTAGAGTGAAATCAGATTATGTAGAGTGAAATCAGATTATAATATTTAATTATAGGTGAGTCAAATCTGATTATTGATACTGTACTAGTAACTTGTAATATAATGAGATATGCGTTTGTGATTCTCCTTTTTTTTTTTTAAATATACACATAATCGAGACGTAGTTGCAATTTCAATATAACTGCAATTTTAACATAGTTCCTGACGGTTGTTACTTCTGATTTACTGTAGTAATTAAAATTGCAGTGTGATCTCTATGAAGCACTCAATAAGTGTGTCCAATCTTGGAAAATGCACACGGCTAGTTCTATCTTGCAAAAATACCAAAGCCCCAAATTGCCTCTTAATGTATAATTCATTATATAATGTATGGGTAATATATATATCGTGTGAAACCTGTACATTATAGGTTAGGAAAACCTCCCCTTAATTCATATTGCGGTGAACAGCCAGGCAGGCCTATTTGGGGTGTGGAAGGAAGGTTGATTACCTACTCCATTTCATATACAGTATGTGTATATCTGATGACAAACAGTACTATCAACTGGGTTCTGACTGTTTCTCCTCTTGCAGACAGAATCTGTTAGTCAGCAAAGGAATCAAAATAACTATGTAGAAGAGTATCAAGTGCAGTGCTCAACTCAGGTACGTTTTAGCGTTAGATAAATGATAAATGATCTCCCCAAAACATGAATCTCTTTAGAATTCTGCTTACTTGTTGACTAGGGCTGTGTTAGTGTGCAAAGATGTCACGTGTACCCAGCGTATGTACACTTTCCCCATTGTTCCTTAGCGTGACCCTGTTTCCAGTATAATGGAGAGTCCAGTCGTGCGCTGCTCTAAACACGCTGACCTATGTTTACTAAGCAGTGCTATGCCACAAGACGCTTCCAGGTGCCACCAATACGTGCTCGTCACTAATGCAAGCCGCCCCAAAAAATCAGATGAAGAAACATCACGCATGATGTTTGGCAAAAATGTTTCAGGAAACCAATACACCAACCTTTTTCAGAAGTCATTATTAACACCTATTTTGGGACATCATCCATTCAGTTGCACCTGAATGAATGGATATTAGCAGTATGGCTTTATAATACCCAGAGTGGGGAGATGTATGTTCCTTATTTCTTTTGAACTCTTTGCCAAAAGAATTTGTATGTTTTTTTATGTATCTTATTTGGATCTGGGTTTTTTTCATACTTTGCTTCCAAATATATTGCATATTTTGTACTTGTGTTTCAAGCAGAGGTTGGCCAACTCCAGTCCTCAAGGGCCACCAACAGGTCAGGTTCCCAGGATATCCCTGCTTCAGCGCAGGTGGCTCAATCAGTGGCTCAGTCGAAGACTGAGCCACTGATTGAGCCACCTGTGCTGAAGCAGGGATATCCTGAAAGCCGGATCTGTTGGTGGCCCGTGAGGACTGGAGTTGGCCGCCCTTGTGCTATTCTGTTAAAGCTTTGTCTGCTCTTCCATGTCATTTCCACAGAAGAGTGCGTACCTGAACACGCACAAGAACAGCCCCTACACATGGCTAAGCAGCATGCTAGAGAGTGAAGCAAAGAGCCCACAGGTATTACAAAACAGTCCCTAATAACACTCTTTGAATTGGAAACATGCTATTTCCTATTCTACATTTTTTGCATTATACTATTTATTTGAAATCTGCTACTGAAATGAACATCCCCCCCTGCAAATATTCCCTGGCACATGTTAATTCCTATGTTGCCGTCCTGTTTCCATGAGCCTCCTCAGTTCTCTGTTATGGATTTTCATGCACAGTTTCATATATCGGAAAGCTGTCGCAATGTGCTTGTTGCAGTACCTGGCTGTAGTTGGTGGAACATCAGTTTAATCATCCTCCGGCCTCCCCAAAACATGAATCGTTTTGGAATTCTGCCTTCTTGCTGACTAGGGCGAAGTTCTCCGGCAGAAACATAAAATACACCCAACTTATGCACACTTTCTCGATTTGTTTCTTTTAATTACTTGACTCCTATTCCAGTTTCCTTGTGTATCCTCCATCACGCTTCTCTCATCCCATCCCACCACATAAAAGATGGATGTCATAATAACCATTTTTTTACAACTCCAGGGTTTTAATGGTTCCATGTTGCAAGAACAAAGTGAAGGGCTCTCTACAAGCAAATTCTCCTCAATAAAATGGGGAATGTAGGCTAAAAGACCACTCGAGCGAAAAACCCGAGTGACTCGTCTATTATACAAATTTGCATATATTTAACATTTTAACCACTGGTTGATGTCTGGATGATTGATACAAACTTGCATCAGAAAAGTGGATACATTATTCATTATTGTTGGGGGGTTTTAATACATAGAGGAGTTTGTGGGTTTTTTTACCCACCGTATCTGTTTTCTGCCTTTTTTTTAGCTTTGCCGTGCAGAACTAAAATTTTGGCCATGTGGCACAGTTCAGGATTGCTGCCTCTGTATGTCCTTAACCAGACTTGGTTGCAGTTGATGATCAATGCAGCAGGTCAAAACTTTAGGACAATTCTTGTAAAAAAAAATATAAAATCAACTAAAATGTGACACCTTGGAATGTGCTGGTTTGCATATCTCATCTCAGAATCTGGATATGTGCAGCTCATTCACCAGATAATGTCAGAGAGATTGGACCACGCTATAGAGAACCTGTTACCCAAAGCATAGGAACCTACTATTTTGTCTCTGCGCTGCATCACAAGCACCATCACACTATATCTACTGACAATAACTACCAATGAAATGCTAAATTCACGTAATGTGAGAATGGGAGAAATAAATTATAACTAGGCTTCTCCTGGGTGGAAACAGCCAATTACGGAGAAACCTTACCTGTGGATTTATTTTGTCTAAACCTCAAAGTAATGTGTTGCAGGAATCCTAGAATTGAAATTCTGTTGAATCAATGTCCGTTCAATTATGTTAACCTGTTTTTCTTTTCAGTCAAGGGCATATGGCTCCATCTTTCCTTGTACAGACACAGGTCCATCAAATCAGATTCCAACTTCTGGTGAGACATCTTAATCTTTTTTTATCTCAGCGTTTTAATCCATTTCAGTCCTCGAGTTTCTTTTAAGACATTGCAGAACTGGCTGAGAAACAACGTATTTTAGAATAAGATTCAGAACAGTAAATGAGATTTGGAAAAGGCATTGACCTCCTGACTAGAGCTTGGTAACTGAGGTTACATCTTCTACGCGCTTTCTACAGGATTTCAAAGTAACATCATACAGTATGCCTTCTTACCAGCAGCAGAACAACCCACTGGACTTTGTACTTGTAACTAGCTGTGCTGGATTTGTTATGTGAAGCAGAATGAATATAACAAGCTGCAGAGTTGAGGTGTTAACTTATTTTTTTATATATGCTTTTTCAGAATAATAGTTAATATTGTGGGAATCATATAATTTGTCGCAGGTTATGATACATTTTAAATGTATCATAGATGTTCTAGTGTATACATAGATTCTGAAAGCTCTGTACCCCCTAACTATTACATCTTTAGAGAACTTTGTTTAGAAGCACATAACAAAAATATGTAATTTGGCGCATTTGGATAACATGCGACAGTCTATTAACGTGACGTGACTTTGCAGTTCACAGTTTGAGGCCTGCAGACTTTAACGTGATAGCTGCCATGGGAGACTCACTTACAGTAAGTAGTCATGTGTACTGACTTTTTTATTACGTTTCAAGAGCTTACATGAAAATCAGTGTTATTGTTGTGTTGTGACTCCTGTAAGCTTTTATATTGTCTTCAAATTGCAATGTGCTTCTTTTTGTTGCCAAATAAGTCCCAGGCTCCTAGAGCTCTATTAAACCACAACTCATACCGTGAAGTTACCAAGGGTTACCAAAAAATCCATACTCCAAAAAGAGGACGCTAAAATCCGACCTCGCATGCGTGAGTGAAGCGTGACAGGCCCTCATCGCTAATGCATCCGTGGTCAGCTCTCATTGCTCACACAGTAGGCGCTTATCGATCGTGTGGTCGGTGCTCATCGCTTGCGCATGAGTGGTCGGCCCTCATCGCTAATGCATGCGTGGTCAGCTCTCATCGCTCGCGCGGTAGACGCTTATGGCTCGCGTGGTTGGTGCTCATCGCTCGCGCATGTGCGGTCGACTTTCGTTCGCACATGGGCGGTCGCCGGGTTCCCGGACATTTTTAGTTATTTAAATATTCCTCCCAGACGGCGACTTTCAATCAAGAAGCCGGACGTGTCCGAGCAAATATGGACATCTGGTAACCCTAACGTCACATAAAACCGGAACAAATGTTATGGTTACCGTGTATCCTCAAAGCTAATCATATGCAAAACCAATGGCCATTGTACATCTCACTCGCATGGACATCCCATTGTACCGCAACGTTGCGTTATCTTCCAATAACGTGACGTTAAAAATGTCTCAGCCTTACTGCGATTCAGATCCTAAAATAGGTCTTTCATTTAAGTTTAAAAAAAAGACTTCTGTGGATATGCAATGTTATGTTAACACCTTATTTTCATGTCATTTGCATCTCATTATCGTTAACGGGCCTTCACACAATACTCTTTAAGGGAGAAAACATGACTTAATGATATGTTATTGTCCTTTGAATATACAATGTTAGTGTTAATGTGATGTTAAGTTAATGCCTATGTATGGTAATTGCTACCTAAAGTGATTAAATGGATAACTCTAAAAAATGATCTCTGTTCCGATAACTTTTGGATCTGTGCTTCATTCATAAGCATTAGATTTTTCTCCATGAATAGTTCAGAAACATTTTAGTAATAATGTCAGCCTTTCTTTAAAGGGTCTGATTACAGCTACCTAATGCAGGGGTTCTCAACTCCAGTTCTCAAGACCCCCCAACGGGTCATGTTTTGAGGATATTTGAGCTTCAGCAGAGGTGGCTCAGTCAAAGACTGAGCCACTGATTGAGCCACCTGTGCTGAAGCTGGGATATCCTCACAACCTGACCGGTTGGGTGGTCTGGAGGACTGGGGTTGAGAACCCTTTGACCTAATCTATTGTTGGCGCGCATACTAGATAAACATCATTTAGTGGACAAAGTCTTACAATTGATTTTGCCCTTTTAGCTTAGTCCAGATGCAGAAATGATGAGATTATTATGTGTTCTGCCACTACTGATGTGTCACAGACATAAAGTATGTTATAAGTATGTTATAATAAATGTAACACAGAGTGTTTTTGTTTATCTGACAGGCAGGAAATGGTGCAGGGGCCGTTGTCACCAACATTCTAGATGTAGTGACTGAATACCGGGGTCTGTCCTGGAGGTCAGTGGAAATACATCTACAATCAGTGTGGTCCATGCCTTAGCCAAAGGCATTACTACAAGGGCCACCTGTAGTGGTATGGTGCCCAATGACAAGAAAAATGTCTTATGGAATTCCAGGGTTTAGTACATATGAGCTCAAGTGTCCTCTTTCCACCCAGCCTCCAAGGAAATTCTCAAAACCCATTCAAGGAGGACCATCAGCTGTTTAGCCTGGACCCTTGCCCAAACCTCTCCTCAATGTCATACTGACATCCTCCTGAATAGATGCAAAAACTAAAATAAACATTGCATTGAACAAGAGGGAACCAATTATGGTCTAATTGTCCAATGCTGTGGTGCCAAACATCTTCTTCTATGGACTTGACAAAAGGTTGTGTGTCGATAAATAGCTGACCCCAAAGTATACAAAACGACATGATTTGCATATGCCAGTGATAGGCGCTGGCGCTGAATATTTCACATGCAGTTTCACTATTGCTTTTTCTAAGCCAAATGTGATAATAAAAATGATGTCCTGCAGTACATCCACAATCAAGGAGCTGTATAGTCAAAATAATACAAATGTATTGTAGTTTAGCCTAGTGGGGTCCGAAATAAAGTAACCATGGGTTAGATCTCACCCCCTAATGATCTGTCCTGAACTAAACCCGGACATGTTCACCTGCTCCATCTTACTATTAAAATGTGCTTGCAAAACATCCCATAAGGCATGTGTTCTCAACGCCAGTCCTCAAGACTCCCAACAGGTCAGGTTTTAAGGATATCCCTGCTTCAGCACAGGTGGCTTAATCAGCTCCTGCTACAGCACAGGTGGCACAGGTGGAGCCACATGTGCTGAAGCTGGGATATCCTTCAAACCTGACCTGTTGGGGGGGTATTGAGGACTGAAGTTGAGAACCCTTTCCATAAGGAGTTCACACCTCCCGCAGTGTATTAAGGAATCACCCATGCAGCACATAAGCAAACCTGGGTAAATATCATAAAGTGATATACTGGAGTGATAGACCATAATGTGTTCAAACACATTAAGATAAGCCGTTGAGCTCATGCATCATATTATTTACTGTTTTAAAAGTACATGCTGTACATACAGAAGTAATAATATTCTTCTTCTTTCCGACAGCATTGGTGGTGATCAGGAACTTAGCAATGTGACAACATTGGCAAGTATGTGCCTTTATTTGTAATAACCTTTATTTTTTTGTAAGTAGATCTTTTATTACAAGTATCTTAGTACGGGGTAAATAGAGGATAGTCGAAGAAACTCCTTTCCTAAAAATGTAAAACGGAGCAAGTTCATTACATTTGTACATCTCCCTTTAGTTCCTTGGGCTCCTAGTTCACAATGATGTCCTCTGTCCGCACACAGTTATACCGTAGCTTAGTCTGTAGGTACAGAACTATCTTCCTAATAATACAATTGTTCTGTGATACAGTATGTCTCTGTTATCTCTACATATCATCAGCGGTTCATCATCATTCTCAAGCGAAATACTCATGCACAGATCTAGGAATCACACGCTCACATCTATCACTGTCACTTACATGACATTACATACATTGAAGCTTTTGCTGATTACTTTTGTAATAAAATGTCTTGGAATATTCTGCCTTATCTACTTAGATTGTATAATACGGCTCTTGTAACTACCCTTTTAGTCAGGCCAGGTCTGATTACGGGACTATTGCATCATCTGTCCCAATTTATTACATTTAACTTGCAGTGGATATTTCTCTATATGCATTCTATCTTATATTTGCAATGAAATACCTTGAAGTCTCATTTCCATAGTTATATAGTAGATGAGGTTGAAAAAACACATACGTCCATCAAGTTCAACCAATGCTAAATTTAGACAACAGATACTTTATCCTATATCTATACTTACTTATTGATCCAGATGAAGGCAAACATAAAACCTAGTGACATACTGTATCATCCAATGATATCTCATAAGGGGGAAAATAAATTCCTTCCTGACTCCAAGAATTGGCAATCGGACTAATCCCTGGGTCAACATCCTTCCCATGTTTAATTATTGGGTACATCCCTGTATAACTTTCCTTTCTAAAAAAGATGTCCAACCTTTTTTTGAACAAATCTATTGTACCTGCCATCACAGTCTCCATAGGTAATGAATTCCACATTGTAACTGCCCTTGTTCAGTGAAGTAGTGTCTCCATAATATGCTGCAATGTACTATTGATTAACAATATCTTGCATTAAACAGGGAATGAATGGAAGTACCAGTAAACATAATTATGCACTTTTATAAAGCATTAGTAAGGCCACACCTTGAATATGGAGTACATTATTGGGCACCACTCCTTAGAAAAGACATTATGGAACTGGAAAAAGTGCAGAGAAAAGTCATCACATTAATAAAGGGGATGGACCATCTGATTTATGAGGAGAGGCTAGCTAATTTAGATTTATTTACATTAGAAAAGAGGTGTCTAAGAAGGGATATGATAACTATTTACAAATTTATTCGGGGACAGTACAAGAAGCTTTAAAATGAACTATTCATCCCACGGGCAGTACAAAGGACTCGGGGCCATCCCTTAAGGTTGGAGGAAAGGAGATTTCACCAGCAACAAAGGAAAGGGTTCTTTACAGTAAGGGAAGTTACAATGTGGAATTCATTACCCATGGAGACTGTGATGGCAGATACAATAGATTTGTTAAAAAAAAGGTTGGATATGTTTTTAGAAAGGAAAGGTATACAGGGATATACCAAATAAGTATACATGGGAAGGATGTTGATCCAGGGAGTAACCTGATTGACAATTATTGGAGTCAGGAAGGAATTTATTTTTCCCCTTATGAGATATCATTAGATGATATTTCACTGGAGTTTTTTGTTTACCTTCCTTTGGATCAATATACTGTAAGTACAAATATAGGCCAAAGTATCTGTTGTCTAAATGTAGCATACAGTAGGTTAAACTTGATGGACGTATGTCTTTTTTCATTCTCATCTACTATGTAACTATGTAACTACTGTGTGTGTTAGAAGGTAATATTGGATAAAATTGCTATTATGATTAGTTGCTGTAAAACCCTTAAATAAACAAATGCAGAAAGTCAATTGTGAATGCGATAGAGGACAAGGCTCAAAATCAGGTTTGTTTCACTTTGTAGACATACTGCGGAAATTTAACAGCCAACTGGCTGGTTACTCTTTGGGAAAAGGATCGCAACACCTTCGTAAATCCTTCCTAAACCAGGCTGTCCCCGGGGCAAAGGCAGAGTAAGTACAGAAAGCAAACCACCTAGCAGCCAGCGAACCTCCAGTCTCTCAGCTTCACTGAACCACAGGAACGATGTATCCCAAATAGCCTCAGATCAAAACTTTACCAAACCATCAAATATTTATTATAGGATGAGCCTATTAGATGGTAAGCTCTTTGGGGCAGGGATTCCTTTTCCTGTTGTTACTTATGTCTGAAGCGCTTATTCCCATTATGGGTTGTATTATTATGTCACGTCTATTACTGCTATGAAGCGCTATAGATGGAGCTATATTAATAAAGACATACATACATACATACATACATACATACATACATACATACATACATACATTCATACATACATATATACATTCATACATACATATATACATTCATACATACATATATACATTCATACATACTGTACATACATTCATACAAACATACATACATACATACATTCATACAAACATACATACATACATTCATACAAACATACATACATACATACATACATACATTCATACATTGAAGCCTAAAATGCATGGGGATGGGGAGAGATGAGGCGTTAGGCCCCTGTGGCCCCTCTTTAGCCTTGTGCTCACCCCCACCCCCCCTCCCCAATAAACTTCAACTCGCTTCCTCCTCCGCTCCCCCGGGTCCCGCTGCCCCCTCTTCCTCCACTCGCTTCCTCCTCTGCTCCCCTCGCTTCCTCCTCCTCCTCCTCCACTCGCTTCCTGCTCCGCTCCCCCGGGTCCCGCTGCCCCCTCTTCCTCCGCTCGCTTCCTCCTCCGCTCCCCCGGATCCCGCTGCCCCCTCCTCCTCCTCCACTCGCTTCCTCCTCCGCTCCCCCGGGTCCCGCTGCCCCCTCCTCCTCCACTCGCTTCCTCCTCCGCTCCCCCGGGTCCCGCTGCCCCCTCCTCCTCCTCCACTCGCTTCCTCCTCCGCTCCCCCGGGTCCCGCTGCCCCCTCCTCCTCCTCCACTCGCTTCCTCCTCCGCTCCCCCGGGTCCCGCTGCCCCCTCCTCCTCCTCCACTCGCTTCCTCCTCTGCTCCCCCGGGTCCCGCTGCCCCCTCCTCCTCCTCCACTCGCTTCCTCCTCCGCTCCCCCGGGTCCCGCTGCCCCCTCCTCCTCCACTCGCTTCCTCCTCCGCTCCCCCGGGTCCCGCTGCCCCCTCCTCCTCCGCTCCCCCGGGTCCCGCTGCCCCCTCCTCCTCCACTCGCTTCCTCCTCCTCTTCCTCCACTCGCTTCCTCCTCCGCTCCCCCGGGTCCCGCTGCCCCCTCCTCCTCCTCCACTCGCTTCCTCCTCCGCTCCCCCGGGTCCCGCTGCCCCCTCCTCCTCCACTCGCTTCCTCCTCCGCTCCCCCGGGTCCCGCCGCCCCCTCCTCCTCCGCTCGCTTCCTCCTCCGCTCCCCCGGGTCCCGCTGCCCCCTCCTCCTCCACTCGCTTCCTCCTCTGCTCCCCCGGGTCCCGCTGCCCCCTCCTCCTCCGCTCGCTTCCTCCTCTGCTCCCCCGGGTCCCGCTGCCCCCTCCTCCTCCGCTCGCTTCCTCCTCCGCTCCCCCGGGTCCCGCTGCCCCCTCCTCCTCCACTCGCTTCCTCCTCCGCTCCCCCGGGTCCCGCCGCCCCCTCCTCCTCCACTCGCTTCCTCCTCCGCTCACCCGGGTCCTGCTGCCCCCTCCTCCTCCTCCACTCGCTTCCTCCTCCGCTCCCCCGGGTCCCGCTGCCCCCTCCTCCTCCACTCGCTTCCTCCTCTGCTCCCCCGGGTCCCGCTGCCCCCTCTTCCTCCGCTCGCTTCCTCCTCCGCTCCCCCGGGTCCCGCTGCCCCCTCCTCCTCCACTCGCTTCCTCCTCCTCCTCCTCCGGGTCCCGCCGCCCCCTCCTCCTCCACTTGCTTCCTCCTCCTCCACTCGCTTCCTCCTCCGCTCCCCCAGGTCCCGCCGCCCCCTCCTCCTCCACTCGCTTCCTCCTCCGCTCCCCCGGGTCCCGCCGCCCCCTCCTCCTCCACTCGCTTCCTCCTCCGCTCCCCCGGGTCCCGCCGCCCCCTCCTCCTCCACTCGCTTCCTCCTCCTCCGGGTCCCGCTGCCCCCTCCTCCTCCACTCGCTTCCTCCTCCGCTCCCCCGGGTCCCGCCGCCCCCTCCTCCTCCACTCGCTTCCTCCTCCTCCTCCTCCTCCGGGTCCCGCCGCCCCCTCCTCCTCCACTCGCTTCCTCCTCCTCCTCCTCCTCCCTCCTCCCTCCTCCCTCCTCCTCCCTCCTTCCTCCTCCTCCTCCCTCCTCCGCTTCCACCAGCCCCGCCTGTGGTTGTGAAACGATTGAACACAAACATTACTACTTACCTCCTGTCCGAGAGGGATTTTGTAGTTGTTTTTTTGTAGCTATGAAATGGTAGGTTTAACACCTTCACTACCAGTGTGCATTGAAACCCAATTAGGGTAAACATGTAGGGGAAGGCATCAACTAACCATAAATGTCCTGGTTGTAGAAGTTGAAGTCTCAGGCAAAAACGAGGAGCTATGTACAGTATCAAGATATTAAACGGCATTTTTTCCACTACAGTGGCACTAAGACAGACATTTTTAAAATATTGCCCTACAGTATGTGTCACATTTGGCAGCTTTAGTGCCTTGAGTCAGTAGAACTCCCTCCTACTGTCTCTGTACGTTCTCCCTACCTACCAATTAGACTGTAAGCTCCTCGGAGCAGGGACTCCTCTTCCTTAATGTCTAAAGCACTTATTCCCATGATCTGTTACTTATATTATCTGTTATTTATTGGATTACCACATGTATTACTGCTGTGAAGCGCTATGTACATTAATGGCGCTATATAAATAAAGACATACAATACAATACAGTAGAAGGAGTTAGGGAGGAGTTTCAGCATACTGTACATACAGTATTCTATGCAGGGATGTACTAGCTTCTGCATCTCTGTGCATCATTGTGTTCCCTTACTGTCACAAAACTCCCCACCATCTGAAGTGACATAAACCTCTCAGACAAACAAGCGTCAAATGGATTTTAATGAAGAGCTTGATACATCCTATCCTAATAGCTCTTGAACACAGAGGACTATTGAATACCTGAGCAAAGTGGTAGAGATATTAACTCTACACTCGCTTTAATCGTCACTACACTCATTTCACCTCGCAAACAAATAAGCAAGTTATTCTGTGATTAAATAATGTTCATTGTTCTTCACCAATAGACTCTTATTCCAGGTCTTCACACATCCTCACGTTTTTAGGATGTGCATTATTATTGTGTATTTAAAGAACAATAAGTACCAGAAGATTATGTGTAAGAAAGATCTGTAAAAAAAAAAAAAACATATTTTCTTTCACAGGAAACATATACACAAAAATACTACTTTGGGAATGATTGTAATAAGTGACATTGATACATATTTTTGGGGAAATAAAAGGTCCATATCCTGCATGCTGTGAGGCTGCTTCCTTCTTCTAATGAAAAAGTTCAGATCCATTCATATTAATTGGAGGGGAAATGTTTTCCTACTGAATATGGGGCGTCTCACTCTGCACTCAATGCTGTCTCCGCGGTTTGCTGGTTATGTTTTTGACACCCCCATTGGTCATTTTGGCAAATGTTGTCTGTATCATTCTTTTTTTCCCAATAGCCCCATTTCACCCCTGTTTCTTATCTTGCAGTGATATGCCCACTCAGGCCGACATATTGGTGAAAATGATGAAGAATGACTCTGTGAGTCCGACATTAGGATCTGTTTTGATTGGGGGGGGGGGGGGGGGGGGGGGTTAAATCGAATGTAAAGTTAACGTTCAAGACAAAATTAATGGGTCCACTCATCACCTTTACTGCCACAAGGGGCACCAAAGGGTTAAGGTGTTCCATCCCTTTAAACAGTTTAGCAAATGTGGCCCTAAGTATCGGATAGTATGCAGTACTCCCCATGATAGTATGCAGTACTCCCCATGATAGCATGCAGTACTCCCCATGATAGCATGCAGTACTCCCCATGATAGTATGCAGTACTCCCCTTGATAGTATGCAGTACTCCTCATAATAGTATACAGTACTCCCCATGATAGCATGCAGTACTCCCCATGATAGCATGCAGTACTCCCCATGATAGCATGCAGTACTCCCCATGATAGCATGCAGTACTCCCAATGATAGCATGCAGTACTCCCCATGATAGTATGCAGTACTCCCCATGATAGTATGCAGTACTCCCCATGATAGTATGCAGTACTCCTCATGATAGTATGCAGTACTCCCCATGATAGCATGCAGTACTCCCTATGATAGCATGCAGTACTCCCCATGATAGTATGCAGTACTCCTCATGATAGCATGCAGTACTCCCAATGATAGCATGCAGTACTCCCCATCATAGTATGCAGTACTCCTCATGATAGTATGCAGTACTCCCCTTGATAGCATGCAGTACTCCTCATGATAGTATGCAGTACTCCTCATGATAGTATACAGTACTCCCCATGATAGCATGCAGTACTCCCCATGATAGCATGCAGTACTCCCCATGATAGCATGCAGTACTCCCCATGATAGCATGCAGTACTCCCCATGATAGTATACAATACTCCCCATGATAGCATGCAGTACTCCCCATGATAGCATCCAGTACTCCCCATGATAGTATGCAGTACTCGCCATGGTAATTTGTGCATCAAATGTCACAAATTGTATGTCAGTTTGATACATCTCACTCTTCAATAGCACAACATTAATGGCGACCCAAATCTGTCCAAATAAATGGCACTAAAATGGGTGAAACACAGAAATTGGTACACAACATGATCAATACTTCATTAATTGATAAGTCCATAAAGAGCGGGTGTCTACCTCAAGGGTTTTGATCGTCCTTTCATTTCATAACCTCCTGTGACTCGTCACCCTATTGCTCCATATAACCACTCTCATGGAACAAAATAACCCAAAATATCACGATTGCATATTATAACTGATGATTTTAGCCCTATCTTGGAGCTTGGTACACAGCCCACACATAACTATGGCCTTGTCTGTTGTGTTCTCATTGTCCATTGTACTTGGGTGACGTTTTAATGCAAGTCCTATAAGAATGAGTGGTAATGTGAGGGTGGCTCCTTTGAAACCAGCACCCAGGGTGCCCCTCTTTTTGAATTGTCAGGATCAGGTGACCTGTTTTATTGGGTGAATGTGTGGACTCCCCATTTCAAGTCAGGTGATGAAAAAGATAAGCAGGCAGCCTGAGGAAAGGCTTCTAAACGGGCAGTGTAGTACTGTATGTCTATGACCTGCTATCCTGACACATAGCACAGGACAGAGCTGCTCCATGTAAGAAGCTCAGACGTTATCAGAGCCCCTACTAATCAATAGCGGAACTACCATATGTGCAGGCGGTTTGGTTGCACTATGGCCCACCACCTCTAGGAGCCCGTCCTCCACGCCCTGGGACCGTGTTCTGGCACTTATTTTAGCAGGCTTCCCTCTCCCCCTTTTTCCTCCTCCCCCCCTCTCCCCTCCCCCTCCCCCCTCTCCCCTCCCCTCCCCCCCTCTCCCCTCCCCTCCCCCCCTCTCCCCTCCCCTCCCCCGGGACACTTCCTGTGGAGCGGTTGTGGTAGCAGTGGAGGCCAGGTGTTCCTAACATGGAAGTTAGACCGCACCGGAAGTCGGCCCCAACTTTCACAGCCACCGCCGAGTGGAATCCTTCGGTCAGCGCCACCACACGCGCTCCACATGTAGGGCCCCGGGGGGGGGCTGGGGGGGTGGAGAGGGAGGACTTTTTTTATTAACTTTCACCTGGCTCACCAGTCCCTAATCCCCCCACTGCTGCTGATGATTTGCAACATAACGTATCCAAAGGAAATTGCAGCACATTTAGCCTTGCAGACATACTGTACTCTCACTTTCTCTCAAAAGAGCATTGAACTTAACTGATTAACCCAGCTCTAATCATCATAAACACGGGGAAGACTGACCAGCAAAGTACAATCATTAAGCACACGAAAGAAAATGCTCCTCACTGTCTTACCTTTATTAACCCCTCGAAACCAACAAATACCAAATGATTTACATTTTATGTGTGGGGTTTGGTATTTTTTTCTAATTAATTTCACTGTATGTTACCTTCTTGCAGAGAATTAATTTCACTGTATGTTACCTTCTTGCAGAGAATTAATTTCACTGTATGTTACCTTCTTGCAGAGAATTAATTTCACTGCAGATTGGAAGCTGGTCACGCTGTTTATAGGAGGAAATGATCTGTGTGGCATCTGTAAAGATCCGGTAAGTCTACCAACCTGTAAAACCCTTTTGCCACTTGGCAACATACCGTAAATTTGAGTTGCATTAAGGTGAAAGCACTCAGCCATGTAACAAGTTCAACATTTCATGGTTGTTTCATTATTTCAAATCTGTTCAATAACATTAAAAATGTAGATACAAAAGCCTATCTACAAAAATCGCAATGAAAGAATAAATATATTGTACCTGCTAGTTAGATCCCCTTCATTGCTGATGGGGCGTGCAACATATTGCAGGCTGCTCTGGCAGTGAAAGTGTTAAGGGTTTACGTTAAGGCTAATATCTACCCAGCTAAATGATGATGCTGCTTTAAAGAAACAAAGCAACTATTTATAAGAATCTACAAATAATGTGTTTAAATCGTACTATTTGCTCACTTGGCTACCAGCATCCACCTTATCATAACACCCCATATCCACTGCAACGCTACAGATCTCCTGTTTCTATATTTCTGCCGTACCTGATGGAGAACCCTGAGAGGTTCGAAAGTTTGTAACACATCATCTATTTGTTGGTCACCCAAAAAGATATCACACTACCTACTGTACACTCCTTCTCCCTCCTTTCTTACTTACACCCCATTATTTCTCAGTGACCGGAAACTATGAGGGTTACAGTATGTACAAAACATCTCTATAAGTCATTTTGTTGTCAGACAGACGCACAGAAGAATACTGTAGCAAGTTCGTTCGTCTCCGGGCGCCACTGGATAAAAACAATTTGTATGTGTTGTGAGTGGTGCGTGCGTCAACTTCTTTTCCATAAAGAAAGAAGTAGAACTTGGGGCTGGTGTCAGAGGCAGCGTTTGGATGTTGGCGGCGGCGGCAGAGAACATATGTAAATGATGTCATGCAATATTAAACTTCAAATATGCACCCGTTTTGTGTGCCATAAATCCATCAGAATAGTCGGTCAAGTTTTTCTTGGCGTAAAAGACAAGTGCAAGAGGACGCAAACACTGCTTAATGCGTTAATATGTATGAGCACGAGGCGCAGCGTGCAGAGTAGGAAAAACGCGAGCCAACTGTAAGAACATGAATTGTTACATTGTGCGAGCATAAACCGCCAATGATTTTAGGTGAGGGGTGGATTTCTCTGACGCAATGCGCTCTTTCAATTTGTCTCCCAAAAAAACTATTCTTTATCTGAGAATTTCACAATGTGAAATAAAGAATATCTAAAACATGACTTCATATTTACTCTCCATTATATGGTTGGTAAATAATTACCGCATTATTTTAACTCTAACCCAGACAGACAGAACATTGTTTAAAACGTGTGAGCAGTGCAGAGTTACCATGAAATACAGTGCTATTCTTCAAATATAATTTGTCACATTTCTTATATCCTCATTTGTGAGATCCCAAAAACAGATTTGTCTTTTCTACCTATATTAAAAACATTTATTTTAGTCTGGTAAAAGGTTAAACGAAAGTATTGAAAAAAAAAAAAAAAAAAAAAAAAAAATATATATATATATATATATATATATATATATATGTGTGTGTGTGTGTGTGTATGTGTGTGTATAGCAGTGATATTTACAGTTTGGACATTACATCACTCTTGATCTGTGATAACAAATGCTGCATGATATCACTCCTCTATCTGGTAATACGTATGCGCCGTGCTTTATTGCAGCTATTTAGACAGTTGTAAAGTATGATAAGTATAACTGGACCGGATAAATCCCTTCATGTAAGAGAGATAAATAGTCATGGTTCTTTGAGCAATGTCTCCACACCTAATAACGTACATTTGTGAGGTCAATCAAGTTCCAGAACTGTCTACAGACCGTTGGTTATATGACTATGCATTTCTTTTATTTCTGAGCCAATATTACAATGGGAGTTGAGCACCCCTGATGTAAGGTACAACAACATATACAGTATATCAGTATTTTTCAACCATGGTTCCTAGGAAGTCTTGGGTTCCCTGTGTATCCCTAAAGGGTTCCCTGTAATTTTCAGGTCATATTAAAATTGCACCAAATAGAGAAGAATTTGTAATACATCTGATCTCAGATGCGCTATTAGAGAGGGTTGGGGTTTCTGAGAATTTTCCATAGAGTTCCTTAGCTAAAAAAGGTTTGAATCCACTGCAGTATATATATATATATATATATATATATATATATATATATATATATATATATATATATATATATACTGCAGTGGATTCAAACCTTTTTTATATATATGACGTTATATATATATATGACGTTATGTACAGTTATACTTATTACTCTTTAATGAGGATGAATCGTTCTTTCTTTCTTTTTCAACAGATCTATCACTCTCCAGAAAACTTTGTTAATTATATCAAGACAGCACTGGACATATTCTATGAGCAGGTAAAACAGACAGTTTTGTTTCCTTGTTTACATGTTTTCATATTTTATTCACATATCAGCGCCCATGTGCACCTAGCTTTACAGCCAGGATACACCTCAAAATACAGGGACCTGTAATACAATAGAGAGTAAGTGCGCCCACCATACAACTAAAATGTTGTTAGTAATGAATCCCAACCAGAATTTACAATCAACGTTAGTGGGCGGCCATAGCCTACAACATTGAATTTTATTAGAATACAAGCACTTAAATGTGTTGGTACTATGTGATTTAATCAGAAAATTGGCCAGTGGCTTCAGAAGTGTTTAAATCAGGAGAGGCCAACTCCAATCCTCAAGGGCCACCAGCAGGTCAGGTTTGAAGATATCTCTGCTTCATCACGTGTGTCTCATTCAGTGACTAAGTCAACAACTGAGCCACTGATTGAGCCACCTGTACTGAAGCAGCAATATCCTGAAAACCTGACCTGTTGGTGGCCCTTCAAGACTGGAGTTGACCACTCCTGGTTTAAATTGTTGATCGTTTTTCAGCCTTGAGAAAGAACATACCACCTGCTGGAGGTGCCCGCGAGCTTTAATGACCAACTGCGGGTCTATTATAGTCTTCTTTTAATCAATTATTTTTGTCCCCAGGATAATCTGCTGTATCCCAGCCTGTATTTGCAGTACAAAGTGTTATACACACGCCCAGTGCTATATAAGAGCAAAATAATAATTTCTAACTGAAAGGCGTATACAATTGTCACATACAGTATCTTATGGGTGACGGGATTAAACCATCCATCAATGGTACGAATATGAATCTCTCCTGACAGGTCCCGCGGATATTCGTGAATCTAGTGTCCGTTCTTGACATACTTCCACTGAAAGAGCTATACGATGATAAAAGAACCCGGTGCCCACAGACCATCATGAGGTGGGATTTTCTCCTTCGTCTTGCTACAACTTCTTGAGATGTTACTCTGACATGCGGGGCAGTGGTCCCATAAACAGGACACGTGCCAAGGCCTTGAAACAGACACATGGCACTTGGGAGAAGGTAGAGAGATTGAGGAGATGTTGGGAAGAAGAGGAAACAAGAACAAGGGCGGAAACCTAGTAAAAGAAAATAAGATAGAAGATGAGTAGGGAGTAGAGAGTTGCCAAGGAATGAGAGAAGCAATTCATATATGTAACACACATCTTATTTAACGTATCACTCAACCACAATTACATTTGTATGGCAGCTGTTCAGAAGATGATTAATTAGATATCTCAAACAAACTTTCTATGTGTATTTCATTTTATTTTTTTACAATTAAATGAATTTAGTTGCTGAGGTTATTACATAACTAAATACAACTAAATGCTACATTTACAGTTCGATGTCTGATGTCTGATGCAAGACACAGTCTCACACAGTCTCACACTTCCCTGACCCCAACACACAAACCCTGCGGTGAGCAGAATTTTATTGAACATGCCAATATTTAGTCAACACATTTTTCTCACAAATGGGCTCAAAATAAATACACATTTTACAGAAATGCCCATTTAAAACTCTTTAAGGCCTGGTCCCCGCTGGCTACTGGTGGCGGACGCTGCAGGGACAAGAGCCGACCCCCGCTGCGAGGGGGGGTCGCCGCAATGCGCCGACAGAAACTCCTGCTCTCAAGAAAATTGAGAGCAGGAGTCGTGACGGAGCGCAAGGCCACGCCCCCCCCGGCGGTTCAGCCAATGAAGGCGAACCTGCCGGGGGACGTCAGAGCCGCGCCCCCGTCAGCTCTCTGCATACCGGGGAACTTGGCTGCACGCCCAATGTCCAATCTACATTTCAGATACCATATGTGACCATGTCAGCAATAGGGCAGTGCATAATAGGATATGGTATAATGCTTACCCATTTCTTATTCCATGGTATGGTTACTAATCACATCGAGACAAGGATTCACAATAACCAGAAACAAGTCAATAAATGGAGGATAAAAGGCCAGAAGAAAAAATAGAATGTGTGCGATAGCAGAAAGCATAAACACCACTGATAAGACCAGATCTCAGGGTTACAAAGACATATTCAGAGCCTCTTATCAATAAGTGCACTAATTACTCTATAGCACGCTGCCTATGTGTATCTCCTGTTCTTCAATGTCACTGTTTAGAAACCCTGACCTGATGCAGTGAAGATACTCTAGTGTAATTCAGCTAATTGATACGTTTTAACTGCCTGAGCTGGGAAGGACATCGCTTGGTTGATCGTTTTTAGAGGCTAATTATAGTCCCCGTCTGGGACACTTTACATGTTGACTGATAAGCTGTACTCAATAATGGTTAACAGACCAGAAACAAAGAAATTGGCAGCAATTAAGGACCACTTGGTTCAGCCATTCTGCCCCTTCGTATAAGCTGCTGCTAAGCATCAGTCCCCGTTCAATTGTTGGATCTATAATGCTGTCTTCATTATTTTCCACACACGGGATGTCCTGTTTGTCCAAACATCTCTCAATTGATTTATTGCATTATCTTCCATCAAACCTTCTAGGGGACTGCCGCATGTATTCAAGCCATTTTAATGAACAACGCTACATCCTTTTTTCCAACTCTTCCACCTTTTATACTGTAGTTCTTGTTACGAGCCTCTCCTGCCGCTCCCACCATTATTTCAGTTCTTTGAGGTTGTTCAACCCCCCCTGACGTGTTTTATGAAGCCAACCATGCATTGTGGTTGCTCTTCTGTGAATCCCCTCTACTTTGCTCAAGTCCATCTCAATATACTATGGCTTCTAGGACTAAACACAGCACTATCTAGTAAGTGGCGTCTTACCAATGATCTATTATCATTTTCTTGTTTTTGTTACGAATATCCTTTTCTATTATTTCAAACTTTTTTTAATTGATTGTAACAGGGTTTTACAGCTGGGTCTTAGAACGACATTTTTGAAAGTATATCATTAGAACACATTTTGTACATTGAAACAGATATGTAAAATTAAACAGATCACACAGTATTGCTTATTTTCCTGTGAACTCTTTAACAATGGACCGTTCCTCCTGCTTTCTTGTAAAAAGTCGTTTTGTAAAACCCTTTTTGAAGTTAATAAAGGGATAGAGGAGGAAAAAGAGCTAGTAGTAGAGAGAGAGGAGGGGATTGGGGGGGGGGGTGGAGATCGGGGGAGGAGCTATTCATGGGACTGAGATGGGGGGGAAGAAGGGGAGAGGAGAGAGGGACGGCAGGGGGCACTCTATTGACCGAAGAGATCGGGAGAGAATAAAGGGGGGCAGGGAGGAAACTATCTCTCCTTGCCTCCACCCAACCCCGCCCCGCCCGCCAGGCCTTCAGGTTCAATTTTCCTTCTTTTGGTATCTTGGTCCTCTCTTTGCTTTGCATCCTTTTTAACTGGGGCCATGGTTCCCAAGAATATCCTTTTCTATACAGACGGGTATCCTACTAACGTTCCTCACACAAAATCTGCACTGTAATGTTTAAGGGATTAAGGGCCATGTTTACTAAATAGTAACACGTCATAAGACACTTTCACACAATAAGACAACGTATGTCCTATTAGCTTAAATGTCCTATAGAGTAACACCACTTTGTAAATATACAAACCTAATGATAGTTCATAGAACTCATTAAACAAAACATTTTAGAGTTTGGATTTGGATATATATATATATATATATATATATATATATATATATATATATATATATATATATATATATATATATATATATATATATATATATATGAAATAATTGGAATGGGTTTTGCTTTCTTTAGTTACTGCCTTTTGTGCGTTGAACTGGTGCAAAAAAAAAGCAGGACTGTACCTCTCATGAACTCATGGATGTACCTCTCATGGGTTTGCGGGCTCTCTGAAACCTTTAAGATTTTTATTCTGCTAATGATTTTCTCATATGAGATGAATCCTAATAAGCTAATTACCTGTATCTCATAGGAGGACCTGCCACTGGGAAGAGCTTTTATTTTGTACCAGGAACCGCACACAATATTTCCCAAGACAAGTTTCAGTTTTCTTGTTCGATTCATTTTAATGTTTCATTTGTAATAAACAACCCTCTGTTGCTGTGTAGTCACCTACTTCTAGGGCAGCGACGCCAAACCTTTTTTACATTGTGTACCCCAGCAAGGAAATATTTATTCCACGAACCTCTAGTCATATTCTCTTCTCATCATAAATCAGAAAACTGTGCGGGAGCACACAATTAATAAGGCCCCAAACGGCACCTCAGGCGTGCAGACAGCATGCGTGGTATGGCTGTCAATGACTGTGGGAGCTTTCAAAGTCATACCCCACAAGGCCTTGCCACTGTGGATGCAAAGCATTCTGGGGAGCGACTTTGGAAGCTTCTGCTGTAATTAATCGCTACTATACCATGCACACTAAGGTGCACCCTTATAACCCTCATAACATTTTTTTTTTTGGTGAACCCCTTTGAGACCCCTCCCCAAACCCTCTGTTGGAAATCACTGTACAAAAGCTTCAAATTAAATATCACTCATGACTTACAGTAGTATTCACTTTGACATTTTGTTTATGCCAAGTCCTCTTATTACGGAACAATTAAATGTGACTCTAGTTTGTAAAGCGACAGTGAAAAATAAGACAGGCATGTACAGTAACTCCACACTTTTGGGTTCAATACAAAAAAAAACTGCAGAGTAACGTTTTAAAGCAGGTTAGAAAACTCAGTGCAGTATTTATATATTTATAAAAATGTTTCACCAGGAAGTAATACATTGAGAGTTACCTCTCATTTTCAAGTATGTCCTGGGCACAGAGTTATAAAAAATGCATGGTTACAATAAAAGAACAGTGTTATACACAGGCGGCACATTTTATTTGAGTGCGGCTAGCTCCGCAAGCCTGGGGATGCCCCGGCATGCTAACCGCACTCCCTCGGCGTGGGAGCCCTGGTGTCCCGCGATGTGGGGGACGGCGGCAGGGGGTTCTGGGCAGCGGGGTGGAGAAAGCCGGACCCGGCAGCGGGGTGGAGAAAGCCCCGATCGGAGGGCGCTCCTCCATGTCTTCGGCGCGCGCCCGGCACCCTCTGGCGCGCGCCAGGTTACTGCTGCGGCCGAGAACGGGCAAATGCTCGAATAAACTCGACCGCAGCAGTAAAGTCACTTCACAGACATTTCATGGACAGATAAAGTAGGAAAATTGGGTACAGGGGATAAAGGGCTGTTGAGTTTCTGATAGAAATAGAGCAGCTTTAACATCAACTAACATCAGTGAACGGCAGCAACCGGCTCACGCCCTTTGGCCCTTCAACAAAGTTCAAGCACATGTTAACCCTTAGCACGCTGGTCCTGTGCAGAGGGGAGCAGTTCTTGGGGGGGCCCATTCAGGCTGTGCGCCTATGGGGCAACGCAGATATACGCTGGAGTGAACAAAAAGATCTTTCCTTTGTGTCCCTCTGTTCTCATCAGCAATCAATATGTGAAGCACAAGGCTATTCCATAAAATGACTTTCTCTTTATCTCTGCAGGGCTTTGTGCAGATGTGTGGTGGAGTATGGTGTAGACACTCCAGAAATCAGCACTCTTAAATTATTTAACAAGCAATACCAGGTAAATACGGTGCAACAAAATGATTTCCCCAAGGCTTTTCCATGTTGATTGACAGTAGAATTGGAATACACTGTCCAAGTGCTGATTCTGGAACATAAGTGCAACAAATCATTCCATTCTAATTGCAATGCCTGGTTCTCTCTGCTGCAGCACATTATGTGAACTGCCTGATATACAGAAATACTCACAAAGATAGTTACATGGCTTTAATCACTAAAGTGTGAAAACCATTAATGATAATTTGCGATTAATATTATTGATTAATAATGCATATTGCATTTTAATCAATACCCCCTAAGTATTTATGAAGGGATTTTTCTCCACATTTATCGCATTATGCAGCAACCATGTACACATGAATTGTTTGCAGTGTTATCCTGTACTTTGGTGTAACCAAGCCAATGGGTATGGTGTTGCTAAATGTGGGTCAGGCTTTTTGCTGTCCTAAGAATCTGCTTTCCAGGAGATAATATAGAAGACACGCACCTAGTGCAGCTTGTGATATCATTTGTCATTAAAGCCCTTATATCCAGTAGATGCTTTTTATTCCCACCAGTCAGCATCATCTTCATGACAAAAGACTATTTCTCAAAAAAAAAAAAAGTTATTTCTATTGATCATCTGAATATCCACAGTAGAAAAAGGCAGCGAGCGCTCAAACATATACTTAAAAAAAGGTTACTTTAGTGGATTACATATGCAGCGGACACCGAAACGCGTGGGATATGTAATCCAATAAAGTAACCTTTTTTTTTCAAAGTTATGGATATTCACACTTTGGGATTTACTACAGGAAACGCATTTGGTATCTCAGTACAGTGACTAACAGGAGTGCACGCTCAACCTAAAACATTAATGGTACTGTATAATGATCATGTGAAATCATAGGCAAGTATAAAAAAATAGAGAATCAGATCCAGCAACTTGGGATGTCCCTACCCGGGGTCTAAAGCAATACTAAGTATCAAGAGTGGGTGCGCTGACAAAAGAAATCTGGTCAAGATATGGTAACCATGGAAAAATAGAGTAAAGCACACAAAAAATAGAGAGCATTCCATGGGTAGCAAAAAATGTCGTATTAATGACTTAAAGAAGTCATAGTAGCATCCAACCTTTCGGTGCATAGCTTCATCAGGGGTAGAGGTGCTTGTATGTACCGAAACGTTGGATGCTACCATGACTTCTTTAAGTCATTAAAATTAGCTTTTTTGCTACCCATGGAACGCGCTCTATTTTTGGTGTGCTTTACTCCATATTTCATATCTACGTCAAGGTTAACATGAATGCTCCCTGATTAAGAAGTAATAAGAAGTAATGTTGATTAGCTGGTCAAAATGTATGCAATGAATGGTTTGTTTTTTTGTTTCATTCCATTTAGGAAAAAACTCGTCAGTTAGTGGAAAGTGGGAGATATGACACGAGAGAGGATTTCGCCGTTGTCATACAACCTTTTTTGGAGAATCTGGAGTTACCCCGAAAAGAGGTAAAAGGGGGATACATTATTGATGAGTAACAGACAGAGTAGGTGGAACAATAATAGGAAACCCCAATTGAAACAGTTCAATGTCAATAGCTACGAAGGTTTGTAGTTAGAGACCTATAAGATACAATTCTGGGAGACACACAGGGCAAGCATCCAGGGCAAGCACAGGACATTGCCCCGTTCAACCGCCTGATGATGGGTTTCCCAACCAACACTGATACTTACTATTGACAACATTACCCTATTCCCTAGAGGTGGCTAACTCCAGTCCTCAAGAACCTGCAACAGGTCAGGTTTGAAAGATATCCCTGCTTCAGCACAGGTGGCTCAATCAGTGGCTCCGTCATTTTGACGGAACCACCTATGCTTGAGCAGGGATATCTTTAAAACCTGACCAGTGGGTAGCTCTTGAGGACTGGAGTTGGCCACCCCAGCATTAGGTCCTCTGATAGCTTGGATTCCATAATTAGAATGGCTCATTGATATGATCGATTTGAAATGTAAATGATAATGAATATAATGGCCTTTTGTAAGAAATTAACTGGGTGATGGCTAGTCACTGAGCTCTGATCCCAGCCAGTAGAAATTGCCAGGTGCTATAACTCAAACTTTGACCCCATTCTCTAGATTAGCAGTATTACCCTGTTGGCTGGAAAATTGTATGGGGGGATGTGGGGGGGGGGGAAGAGAGAGATAAAGTGACAGCAAGGAGGAAGCTAGAAAGAGATAAAGGGCTAAAAGAAAAATAAAGCCTGTCACGGTAGACCAGGTCCTTTAACACATTTATATTTCAGGGATCATTGAATAGGCAAAACAAGGCATTGAAATAAAATAGGGTTTATTTGGATAAAACCTCGGAAATACAACAAAACACAAAAAACAGAAATATACACACTTACTGGGGCCTGGGGGTTGAGAACTAGCCTTTAGTAGGTGCATGGCGCCCGCTTGCAAGGGCTTACCCTGATCGGAACCTTGTTCCGGACAACCTGGACCGAGATTCAGCAGAAACTCCTGACCGGGACCTAGTCCTGACAGTACTGGAAGTGTTTTCGGCAGGAACTCCTGACCGCGACCGCTACGTTCTCAGATGAGAACTTGGTCCTTGCGTCTGACTTAGTCTCTGCAGGGCAGACTTTCCGAGCTTCAAAACAAAGCCGGTTGCTCTGCTATTTGGGACAGAGCAACTTTGAAAAGCCCGCCCTAGCTTCATCGACTCAAGCCACAAAATCGTCTTTCTCTGACTGGGGCTTCTCCTTACATACCCTCCGCTGGGCTATGTTCAGCATGGAGGAAGAGGAGCGACCAATCAGAGCATGGGAATTCCTCCCCACCAGCCAATAGAAACAGGAGCTCGTCTCTGGGCTGAAGTCAGAGGAGGAGGCGTGCCAAGCCGGCTCGCAAAGCTGGGTGAGCGGGAAATATGATTTAGCCAATGGGAGAAGCGCCTACGAGCTGTGTCTCCTCCAGCTAACTCATTGCCACCTGCTGGGCAGGCTCCACCAAGTCTGGCAGATACAAAGGTGTCCCCACAGGGTGCCCTTTGTTCTCCGGACTTGGCAATTTGCCCTTTCTCGCCCACCAAACGGTCTTCTCACCTCTGGACATCCTCTCCATTTGGGCTCAAAATCCAGGAGTCTGGGGGACACTGGGTAGCCCTGGTGTAATTCACACCACGTACCGGCAAATCATGCCTGCTCGCTGGGGAGAATTAAAGCACTACCGGTAACATCGGGCCCTGATCTCCTGCAAACAAAATAATTGCATTTATACCCAAATATCCCCCCTAAAACTGCCAAGAAAGCTCACAGTTCTAGTTCCCAGGGAACGTGAAAACAGAAAAAAGCAGGGGTCACTTTATTTTCCACATGTAGTATCCCTGGTCCCTGGCTTATGGTGCTTATGTAGCTACCAGGGACCCCACAGTTTCGGGGGTAACCAGAGGGCTTAACCTTTATTATGTAGCCAGGTTACACCCTACCTTCACAGAAGCAAATACAGAAAAAGGGAGAAAAAGATGGGTCACAATGACCGCGGGATAATTATCAGACAGATTAAACAAGAAAGTCAGTGGGGAATAAAGATAATAGAATATGTACATACTGTAGGATAGATTGTAACACACTGAAAAAGGAAAAGGAGGTGGTATCTATGAAAATGAAAAATACTGCAAGAGTTCTTACAGTTATCACTGAAGAGACCTGTGCTGAGGGGTATATCTTTGCATATATTCATTTTAGTGAACATAATATTGTCTGAATTTTTTTTTGCCATGGGCCGTCAGTGCTCTGCGATATCAAAATGATCACGTGTTTCATTACGTGAATATGCATGTGTATGCGTGCGTAGTTTAATTTATAAAGCGCCTGTCTACGTATCTGCCACTGTACAAAAGAGGCAATATATTACAGGAAATTAAAATACAATAAGTGCAGCGGAGATAAAGTGGGGCAATAGGAAGGGAATGCCCTGCCCCGGAGAGCTTGCACTCTACGGGGTAATATAGGCGGCAGCCGGACTTCTTATTTAGCAGAGATGTTGTAGGATCTTGCTTATAGCACTGCCTGTTTTCTTACCTTTAGGACGGTGCTCCTGACAGATCCTATATGGCCCCAGACTGCTTTCATTTTGCGGAGAAAGCTCATGCCCAGAGTGCCCGCGGCCTATGGACAAACATGGTAAGTGCCTGGCAGTAGTGGAAAACCTGGCGCCCCAAAGCCCACACAAGGTCAGCCTGCCTCTGCAAGGCCTTGTGTTTTCCTTCCCGATCACAGCTGTGAAATCTCCCAGCCCTGTTTTATCCGGGAGATTTATTGAGGACAGAACATTTTTTTCGCTAGCCTTTTTCCGTTGTCATTTTTCTAAAAACCTATTTTCTAACTCGGTCTTGATTAATGCCGCTCTGCACCCTCTGCTATATTCTTTCCTCTGTTAGATCCAAGTTCCCAGCTATTCTCTTATTGAAACAGAACAGTACGTATTGCTGAAAAGCCACGGATCACGTGCGGTGACGGGTCTTATCTGCCATCAAATTCTATGTTTCTATGAAACGTGGCATTGTGCTTTTTTGACGGACCTAAATATGTAAAGCTTTAGAGCACATCAAATAATGACCATCGAAATGTTAAAGAAGGGGTTAATTGGCTGTGGGTTATTCCTGCATTGTTGGATTTACAGTATGCATTGCAAAGTGGGGTTGGGCTGGGGTGACATCACAATCATGTGATCACTAAGGAGTGACCACATGATCGTAACTTGCTGGAGGGGCCTTAGTACTCCGGAGCAGGGGTGCTCCACTCCAAGCCTCAAGACCCCCCCCCAAGAGGCCAGGTTTTATGGATATCCCTGCTTCAGCACAGGTGGTGCAGTCTTCGACCGAGCAACTGATTGAGCCACCTGTGCTGAAGCAGGGATATCCAGAAAACCTGACCTGTTAGGGGGTCTTCAGGACTGGAGTTGAGCACCCCTGATCTAGACCAACACCCCCTCTGGGATATACAGGATACAGGCCTGGCTGCCCAGCATGCTGAACAAGTTATTCAGAAATTTAAAAAAAATATCTGAAATTGAGGAACGGGACTAATCCCCCTAAACGATAAGAGGATTCTGAGTTCACAGTGTAACTTTCATTCCTCCCTTCTCTCTGCTCACTCTCTTTCCTCGTTTGTTATTCACAGCTGGAACCCCTCGGTCAGAAGACCGATAATGAAAAACTTGATGGAGATATCACTATCAAATGTCCATCCCAGGTATAAAGGAAGCCGTGCCTCACTATGAGAACTAGATAGCTTATCACTTTGAGAACTGGACAAGTTGTCCACTAATAGCAAGGCGTATGAACTTAGAGATGGTTGATCTTGGTGCAATTGTACGGTACAATGCCGGCACCAAGTCTATATGACCTAGGGCATTTGCCTTGCCTCAATGTGCCGTGTTCTACAGGCCTTTAGTGTTCTCCAACATACATCAGTGGAATATCTAAAAATAAATATATATGATGTATCAAGACAAACAGGTGGCTCTTTGGACCCATTAGTTCCAGGTGAAACATCAAAAAGACGTAGAAATAGCCTACTTAAGTGTAACTTGCCCTCATGGAACCTCTGGCCCACCAAGCATGGTTGATATCACATTTGCGAGTCTGAAAACGAGAACAAATAAAACCAAAATCAATATGATGTTAGAGGTCCCTCAAGGCTTTGTTCAGAAGAATTTATAAAGCTTGGGGGAAATTGGCTGTACATACTCTATCGTTAAAGCATTAACATTGCAGATTGAGATGGAAATATGATTAAATGTCCAATTAATGTTTGTTATGCAAACAATAACAACAACTTTTAGATAGCACCTTTCAAATACAATTAAGAGGTATTCCAGAAGCCACAACAAGGGTGAAATCCTGGCAGGAAATCGTCTAGGAGAGAGTTAAATTAAAACAATGTCATAATTACAGTACAACTAGCCTTAAGAATTCTCATGAATAGCAACGTTTGACCAGGAATCCTAACCCACAGTATGGCAAAATAGACATTTAATGTATCTTTTACCTTACAATCTGCACGTGGCACTTAATGATAAAAGAGAAGGGGAATTGTTTTGCTGTGAATGCTCAAAACTCAAAATGTCCTGTGAGTAACACCATAATGTCACATCCCCATATGTGTAGTCTACTCGTGCCTCCCACAATGAACAAAGACACCAGTTTCCTGGCAGTATCGGTCCTTAAGAATTCTACATACTTAACAGATTATCTTTAGTGAGTCCAACAGGGAAGCTCTTTGCAGATGTCCTTGCACTGAGGAGGGCCACATATATAGCCTGATGTGGTGGTACATAATTGTGTCAAAATAATTGAAATCTTTAAAATCAGCATCACAATGGCATACAAACCTATTTTAATGGTCGAAGACTGAGCTAATGATTGATCCATCTGTGCTGAAGCAGGGATATCCTGAATACCTTGCCTGTTGATGGCCATTGAGGACTCGAGTTGCCCAGATCTGTAGCACATTGTTATGTTCCCAGACTGAAACACTGCTGAGATGTAGGATTCATGATCACTGACTCACACGTATCACTCTTTAGGATCAGCCTTTCGTGAAAACAATGAGGAATAGCAACTATACCTACCCCACCATCACCCCAGATCCAGTAAGTATATCCTGTAAATGTGACTGTGGTTTTAATTAATAGTCCCCTTCTCGCATAAGAATGATTGGTGCTTATACAGTAGCAACCCATTCAGCGATCGCATGTAGTCACTTAGTTTAATGATTTCTTCATGTAGTCTGCATCACCAGTTTGCATGGTTGCATGCGTTCTCCTATTTATAAGGACACCCATATACTCTACAGATGGGCAAATTTGTCGTCTGGTTCCTTTGGTCGACAGATTTCCGAAGATCAGGCTCAAAAATGGCGCCATTTTGCGGATGTTTTTTTTTTACATTTTTTTTAAACACCAACAATCCATCCGCGGATTCTGAAGTCCGCTGATGGATTTTAATAATCCAATCCATGGATTCAGCAATCGGCACGTGGATTGCTGAATCCGCGGATTGGATTCTTAAAATCCATCAGCGGATTGTATCCAAGGGCGATTTTGGATGAATCCACGCGGATTGAACCTGGAAAAATCCGTCGGCGGATTTTACACCACGGAACGGATTTTGAATGGCAAATTCAGAAAAACCCAGGAAGCGGATTTGGACTGGTTCTCCCATTTCTACACCTACCATGTATTTGCTTATTTTATTGGCTGGCCCAAAAACACGTATTTTCATGGTTACTATTTTATAAGAGAGTCATAAAGTTAAAATTTGTATAGTTGCTTACAGCCACTGAATTAGGTGGTCGCCTACAATCACCAGTTGATTACATGATCGCAAATAGTAATTAAGTTTATTTTGTAATATTCACTAAATAATTAAATGCAACCAAACACTTAGAGAACATGAAGTATAGCAAACCCAGGTTGAGGTTGAAATGTGTTATGTTCATCCCAAACTTAGCATGGCTATCCTGAATTTGTATTGAAGGTCATCTCCCCTACACCATGTCTACGCTGGTCAAGACAGCAAAGTGTTTGTAATTTAACGTATTATGTAACGTATCTTTTTACACTTTTACATTTGCCTAAGTGTAACAGCAGACTGCCATACAGTAGCTTGAGATGCTGTAAGAGGGGCATGAGAAGGAGAGGACAGCGAATGGAAGGTTGGGCGTCCCGTTAGCCGGGAATAAAGAGAATGCCTAGTGGTAATAATGACATCTCATTGAGACACCGACACAAGGACGTGTCCCTCTTTCCCTGGTTTGAAAGTTTGTACCCCAATCCATGAGCTGCCGTCGGAGCACCATCATGAGCTTTTCTACCTGGCTATAAGATCTTTATACTGACACTCACCTGCTATATTTACCTATTCTAGGTTCGTGGAAGCCAGCTTCAGTGTGTTGACAAAGCGCCATCGAACTCAATACCAACGTCTGGTAAATACTTTTATACGGTGATATTAATTCCACTAGTAAAGCTTTCGCTGGGATATGGGATTGCTGTGAAGCTAGCCGAGTTTATTGCTGCGGCTTGTACTGAAAGCATTGTGTTGATTATGTGAATTCAGTGATGATTAGTTAAAAATACAGTTCTATTAAAAACCATTGACCCAATGGAATGATTCAACGGCTCTAAAATGGATTATTGGTACTTACACAGATAGATAATAATAAAAGGGTGCTGGTGATAATGGTGAAAGGCGGGGTTGCAGACCTGCTAAGACATGCAAATGAGCATGAGTAATATTTCCATTTGCTATATGCTTTACTGTGGAGGGTTTTTGTCACTTTTTTTACCCACCATAACTTTACTAAGTGTGGTAAAACCTATCCCTGCTTCATTTTGCAAAGCCAGTAGAACCAACCCCACACTGAAGAGACCCATTAAGGTCGAAACAGCTGTCTGTGGGTGGGTTTACAGGCTATGCATCTTAACCCAGGCTGTGCTCAAAGCTGGGAAATGCAGCAAGCAATAGCTTACAGGGGACCATGTCATATGGTTTTGAAGCAAAAGTGTGCTCATTTGCATGTCATTTCCTAGAATCCCTTGCTGCAGTGGAAGCGCTGTGTGCTGGGTGATAATGGTGAAAGGCAGGGTTGCAGACCTGTCTAAGACATGCAAATGAGCATACATACAGTAACATTTCCATTTGATATATATATATATATATATATATATATATATATATATATATATTCTGGTTATCCAGCTGTCAGCAATGCATCACATCTGTTGTAGAAAGATAGGTAAACAGTACACATCCAAGATATTCAGGCACACCAAAATCCAAAGGTCAAATATATTCCTCAACGTTTCTGCTCCCAATGGTGCTCTTGATAAAGGCTCCGTTGGGAGCCGAAACGTTGAGTAATAAATTTCACCTTTGGATTTTGGTGTGTGTGTGTGCGCGCGTGCAGGAAAAATACTGTAGACAAATAAGAGAACTTTAAATTTGTGTTTTACCCATGCACTGAATTCCCATCCAGCAGCAAAGGGGTTGTAAAATGTATTGCAGTTACATCTTGCAGTCCGATGCTCACAGAGCTATGTTCTTGTACTATTTTTGTTCCATGATGAAAAATGGCTTGTTTTCTTTCTCTTGCTCTCCTCTGAGTTATGGCTGAATGGTTTTAGATTGTTCAAACGGCTGCACGGGAAGTGAAAAGTCCATGAAACATGATTTGTAGTTTACCTTAGGAAGAATATTACATGAGGCTCCTATACAAAGAAATAACAGTAATGGGTGCATACACTGTAGAATAAAAATCAGATTAACAAACAACAATATGGCAACAAATATTTTATCAGTTCCGCTCCTAAATAATAATAATAATAATAATTGCCTGGTAATGCGAAGGGCGGCAGCGGTTCAGAGGGATTACATTTTATTAAGGAGAGCATTTACAGAGAAATGTTTCCTAACACAGCAAAATTTGCAATTTTTTGCAAGAAAATAATGGCAAGGTTTACCCCCCTCCCCTCCCCCATCCCCCAACATGTGCAAGGTCACATGACCAACATGCAGGCTAGATAGGGCACGTGATTTTTTGTATTAATGTAACGTTTGAAAAATTTGTCAAACATGGCAACTATTCACCATCCTGGCTACATTTCGATTGAAAACGTGCCAAACATTGAGAAATTTCAAAACATTTGTCGAATTTTGAATGAAAATTGCAACTTTTTTGGGGGGGAACAGAGCTAAGGGAAAATGTTGCATTTTTCAATAATTTGTGCAAATTTTCACCAAAAAAATTACAAGTTTGCACATTTCCCCATGTCCAAAATGGCTGAAATGATGCTTGCTGCCTGTGAACCAATCAGCAAAAGCAACATCATCAGCCGGTTACTGATTGGCTGCCAGAGTAGGCTCAGCTGCCATTTGTTTTTTTTCATCCCTTGTTGGGACAAACTTCATAAGGGGGAACTTACACAGAGAGACCACCCACGTTATTGGATTACCGATTAAAATAGAGGTCATGTCTTTGTGAATTCAATGTCAATGTGTTTGTTCCTTTTTCAGTTCATGCGCTGAGACCTGCTGATGTGAGAGTGGTGGCAGCCGTTGGGGACTCACTGACAGTAAGGCAATAAAATACTCTTTCATTGATATTGTGGTTCAGTGAATAGGAAAGGAGGGATGTATTCCACGTTGCTGAGCAGGAAGGATGTGCACGTAGTGTGTGTGTGCAAGCTGCAATCTAATGGTCAATGAAAGAAGCAAAGAATAAAGCTGTACAGTGGAATTTAGATCTGGTTATAAACCACGTAAAAGCAGAAATTCTCCCCACTTCCCATGAGCCAGGAGCCCCTGGTACCCGAGATAGTACCACTGAAGGTAGCGTTGGTACTTTCTGGGAGTTCTGTTTTCTCTGTTAACAGACAGCTACAATAAATGCGCACAGTGTCTGCATATGGAAGTGATGTGTTGGATGGGGATACATACAGTGTATGCCAGGGGCGGCCAACTCCAGTCCTCAAGGGCCACCAACAGCCCAGATATCAGGGATATCACTGCTTCAGCACAGGTGTCAAAGTCAAAGACTGAGCCACTGATTGAGCCAATTGTGCAGAATATCCTTATACCTGACCTCTTGGTGGCCCTTGATGACTGGGGTTGGCCACCCTGGTATATGCCTTTGGAAATGTTCTGTGCTTATGTACGGGACAGTAAAAGTAAAGGATATCACAGAGGGACGACAAGAGGTCGTACGACAGTCTTACATGAAGGATGATTGGCACTTTTATTTTTTGTACAAATGTAACTACAGTTGGATGCCTCTCAATTAGTGTTTGAACACATTCCTGAAGTCGAGCCCTGAATAACATGGCAATGAGGAAGTGAGGATGTTACATTATCTATATAAGTGCGATGAATATAATCCTATTTTGTTAACTCATTCTAGGCTGGAAATGGAATTAGCTCCAAACCACAGGATGTCCTGGATGTGATCACTCAGTACCGGGGTTTATCATGGAGGTAAATGTGACAATATATCCAAGCCAGCATGATTGCACAAATACATGGAGATATAAGAACAAGATACACGTTCTTTAAGAGCTTGGTGCCATTGAGTATATTGGAACGAGACATCAAGGATGGTCAGAAATATTATATTTTTTAGGGTTAACTGAGCACAGTGAATGCAGTAGGAGGTCTATCCAACACAGGCACACCAGCCAGTATCGATAAGAACTTGATTCTACATCTAGCCTGACCATTTGTGCCAATTAAAATTTGGATTGGAATTAACCCTAATCCAGAATTTGTTGTTGACCATTTGCACCGTTGAAATGGCAACTGAATAAAATCATGAATTAGTGAGACAAGTTTCCACTTCATTACTTTAATAAGCCAGCCTACTACATTCTCCCCTGCAGTGCAATTCTTTATATGACAGTACAGAATACATCAAATAAGGCAAATACAATGGGTAAAATTGGCTTCCTCAGAAATACTAATGGGTGACACCGTTATAGATAACTGGAAACTTGACATACATTACTGAATGTTACTTTCCCTTAATTTTTGTTTATATACGTTTATATACGTTCAAAATATTGCAGATTGTCAGACTTTTTGGGGTCACCATGGAATGTCTTCGTAGATGATATCTGATAAGACACTTCGGTGGGAGACGGTTGTGTTCTCAAAATCCTATCCTCTGAGGGATAACATATATAATAATAATAATTATTATTATAATCATTATAATATTAAAAGTAGGATAGCAAATTCTGAATGGGAAAAAAAAGAACAAAATGCAGCAGTGTCCACAAAAAGAACAAGTACTTATTTAATAATTCTGCTAATAGAATACTTTGTGGCACACTGCCCTGGTGGGAAGGATTTGTCATGTACGTGTATGCCCTGCTGAGAACATGCTTGATGCTCTCAGCAGGGCATAAGACAAGAGCCCTTGTATGACAGCTCCTCCTTCTCGTACCGAGAACCTCACGTCTGGAACAATCTACCAGAGACCCTCAAAACCGCCTCCAGTTTAAGTCATTTCAAGACTTCTGCTGCCACATTTGAATCTTGTCTCTAGCTGTTAAATATGTCCACAACATATATTGTCCATGAAACGTCTGCAAATATAACGTGTAACGATGTATCGTCATAACTCTGTGCCCAGGACATACATGAAAACGAGAGGTAGCTCTCAATGTGTTACTTCCTGCTACAACATTTTATAAATAAAAGAGAAATAAAAACATATCACAAACTACAGTAAAATCTACAATTTCCCGTTTTACCAAAACTGGGGACTTTAAAATGAAAACGTTGGCTGGGGATGTAGTCAGTGGGTGGACTCACCAAACTACTGCCAACCAACGCTGTTCTTACCGCCCATATACTGTATATCTTTTTATACGCCCAGGACAGTGTATGTTGCATATAGACACAATGAAAACTAGCACAAAGTACTCGGAAATGTAGTTCAGGGGCCTGAATTTCAGAAGGAGAAAGGGACTTGCTTGAGGTCAAAGACAACCATCATCAGACAACAGATACCCCCCCACCCCCCTCTTTATTAAAGTTCCTGTTCCTTTGCTGCAGGAGAGACTTCCAAATTGTTACACAGCTATGCTGTGCTGCTCCAGTGTGGCCCCAAAATACACTGTATTTATCAAGCACGGCACTA
The DNA here is from genome assembly GCF_040206685.1 of Ascaphus truei. NCBI lineage: Eukaryota > Metazoa > Chordata > Amphibia > Anura > Ascaphidae > Ascaphus > Ascaphus truei. Next base: position 23,702,457 of record NC_134486.1, read on the forward strand.
AAATACACTGCACACGTGTACCATCTCATCCACATATTCACGATGCCACACGTCTCTCTCTTATTCACCTCCCTCATTGTCCTTTTCCTACACCGTGGCTTATTAAAGAGCCGGAACAGTGGTAATTGACTCCGTCAAGTAATTGCCGATTGCTACATACTGTATAGCTTTGTGGCCGGTGCTGCAGGCCGGTGCTGCAGGCCGGTGCAGTCACATCTTGAGCAATAAATCAGTAAGCTAACTGGTTCCATCTTTTCCAGCATTGGAGGGGATTCTACACTGGAGCGTGTTACTACCTTACCAAGTAAGTATATGAGAGCAAAAAGCCCAAGTATTGGTTATTCGTTAACTTTTAGACGAGCAAGAGCACTCCTAGGCCCATATGCACGGGTCCTACACTTTAGCACGCCCTAACTCGCATTCAAATCAATGGTAGCCACTATCAGAAGCACCAAAGCTTAGCACCCTTCAGTGCTTGTGGGCCAAAGTGTAAAGATCTAGTAGCCTTCCTGGAGAAGCGTATTGTAGGTTTGTTGCGTGTGGTGACACCAGTGCTTCATAGTTAAAGTTGTACATTGACATTTGAGAACTGTTCTACAGATGCACTTGAGTTTTTCCTCTCAGTTTTCTTTTTTTTTTAAATGAATTTTAAGACTTTCATTCCTTACCGAAAAGTTATCAGTTCAAGCACTCCCAAGACCCTGCCCTGCTATTGTATTACATTGTGTTATTTCTCGGTTAATGCCATCCTCTTTGAACTGAGAGCATTCCACCAAAGATGTGATTCACTGAACAAGCTTTTGCTTTAATAAAAACCTGCAGACATCAAGCACTTCTACTAGAGATTGCAGAGAAAGCAGCATATAATTGGGATGTGTAGGGGAAAATTAACCCGCCAGGGCTCTCCGAAAACAAACTTCTGTAATACAGGCATTAATTACAAGACCATGTTCTTAAAAAATGTGATAACAATTCAACATATTTTGGCCTGGTCTATTTATTCACAGTATATAAATGGAATTCATATTGACGGCTAATTTTGAACCTGCTAATGTTGTATTTATTTGGACAAACCTCTACAATATGATGAGCATGTCCTGTGGTTCTATACGTACATTTACATCCACAAGCTGCAGGCCACATCATCAAATGTGAATCTCACCCCAAATTGTATTCATTTTGTGGCTCTTGGTTAAACAACTCAACTTTGGTTTTCCTTGTTTAATTCGGTTCCCATATTGTAGGTCAGTGGTTTCCAAACTTTTTCTGGTTAAGGAACCCTAAGTGAAATTCTGAGGAACCCCCAACCCTCTCTAATAGCAACTCTGTGATTAGATGCATCGTAAGGAACCCCAACCCTCTCTAATAGCGCGTCTGAGATCAGATTCATTGTAAGGAACCCCAACCCTCTCTAATAGCGCGTCCGAGATCAGATGCATTGTAAGGAACCCCAACCCTCTCTAATAGCGCGTCTGAGACCAGATGCATTGTAAGGAACCCCAACCCTCTCTAATAGCGCGTCTGAGATCAGATTCATTGTAAGGAACCCCAACCCTCTCTAATAGCAACTCTGTGATCCATTGTAAATCCTTCAGTATTTGATACCGTTTTCAAATGACCAGAACATTTCAGGGAACCCTTTAGGGATGCCCGGGGAACACAAGACTTCCTAGGAACCCTGGTTGAAAAACACAGCTGTATGTTGCCTGTTGTTCAGTGTCAGGCAGCATAACAATAATTTGAGCCCTTGACGGTTTTTCCCAGTGCATCAATCTCGCTCCCCTGAGTAGTGGAGACTGTGAGTCTCGTGTTGTGTAGCACACACCCAGGGCTAATGAAACATACTGTGGAAAGTATGTGCTTGTTACTGCAAGCACTATAATAACTACTTATTTTGCTAAAAAAAAAAATACAAATACTGGGTCAGGTGCAGTATATGCTACCAATCTGAAATGACAAGATGTACTGCAATGAGTGTACTACCAATTAAAAGTGATATAGCCCTGAACCTCACACCCATTCATTGTTACACTTTGTCTGGGGCATTTTTGCAGGGAAATCAGGGGAACTGAGTCCTGGATCCTCTTTTGTCAGGATTAAAAAAAAAACTCAAAATAGTGTTTGTTAAGATTGTCAGGAATGGGATCGAATGCCGACTGACAATGGAAAAATGCCTTTACTCCCACATAACATCATTTTTTTCTATTTCAGATAGAAGTCATTTTTTTTTTTTGCTTACGGTACTGGTACATTTATCTCAACCTTCCCCAGTAGCACTTATCCCCAGTAGCACCATGTATTCATGCTATCGCTGCTGGAGCAATGTGCAGTGTAAATTGCAATATTCAGAAGGTTTCTCCAGCAAAGAGGGCGCAACCCAAATCCTCAAGGGGCAACAACGGGTCAGGGTTTCAGGATATCTTTGCTTCAGCTCGGGTGGCTCAGTCAGTGGCTCAGTCAAAGACTGAGCCACCCGTGCTGTCAGGCTTTCAGGATATCCCTGCTTCAGCATGAGTGGCTCAGTTGAAGACTGAGCCACAGATTGAGCCACCCGTGCTGAAGCAGGGAAATCCTAAAAGCCTGACCTGCTGGTAGCCCGTGAGGACTGGAGCTGGCCTCCCCTGATTTAGATGCAGTTTCTATGCTCAGACAGTACATAAAAGGATGAACTAAATAACGTCTCTCTTTGTCATTTTTAAAAGATATTCTTCGTGAGTTCAACCCCAAAATAACTGGATATTCAACGGGAATGGGAAATAGCGTCACCCACAACTCGTTTCTGAACGAAGCAGTCCCCGGAGCCAAGGCTTTGTATGCTTTAATTTTTCTATTGCTGAATAAGATACACAGGAAATGTATTTATTTGTGACCAAATCCTCTGCAAGGTTTCATTCCTGAAAGCACTCGTTTCATTCCTGAAAGCACTCGTTTCATTCCTGAAAGCACTCGTTTCATTCCTGAAAGCACTCGTTTTATTCCTGAAAGCACTCGTTTCATTCCTGAAAGCACTCGTTTCATTCCTGAAAGCACTTGTTTCATTCCTGAAAGCTCTCGTTTCATTCCTGAAAGCACTCGTTTCATTCCTGAAAGCATTAATTTTATTCCTGAAAGCTCTCGTTTCATTCCTGAAAGCACTTGTTTCATTCTTGAAAGCTCTCGTTTCATTCCTGAAAGCACTCGTTTTATTCCTGAAAGCACTCGTTTCATTCCTGAAAGCCCTCGTTTCATTCCTGAAAGCACTCGTTTCATTCCTGAAAGCACTCAATCATTCCTGAAAGCACTCGTTTCATTCCTGAAAGCAACCCCAATTATTCCATAGATTTTAAGCTTTGGATAAAGGAAGAGTGTGTTCACCTTTCATTTTACCTCAGTCATTGTATTTTGTTCCCGCTAATCTGATGTCTGTTTAAGTTATAATTAGGCTGAGTCACATTTACTGAAAGCTCAATAACTAGAAAGGCCCCAGAAACGTAAGGTACTCTCTACTGTACACAAAGAGAACCCTGTCCTAGAGGTGTCTTCTCAGGTAGGGAGAGGACAGGAAATCCCCAAACTTTACGTGCACTCAAAAGTTCCCTAACTACAAATAATACTATAGTAATTATAGACAGGCTGAGTCCAAAATAATAATCTGCGAGGCTACTGTATGCTGGATACTGATAGCCCTGACGCTGGAGAGCAGAACTGTCCCCGCTGCGTAGTAATGAAGACATGTACACTAGTAAAAACAATGCTTTAATCGTAACGCTAATTAAAGTAAATTGGGGGAAGCCTGCAGTGAAACTCGCTGTGAAATAAAAATCTGTGTGCTTATTATACACTCCGTTTCCAGTCCCACCGCAATACAGAGTCGGAAATACCATAAATCTATGGCTAGCACGGTAACTATGATGATACCATGGATATAACATCATTATGTGACCAATATGCACAAAAGGAAGGGGATAGGGAGTGATCACAAAACCATACTAATTGAAATGAGTTAATGAACAAGTATTTTGATAATCATTGAGTGAGTGCAAACTGTGAACTGAAAAGTGAATCAGAAAAAACAAAGGAGCACAAAGTGATTGTGCCCCTAAAAGAATCCACTAAACTGCACTCCACTAAAATAAAATGTTGCTTTTAATAGATTACTTAAAACATATATTACCAAAGAAATGTGTAACGTGATTAAAAATAAATTAAATCAACAGTACTTAGCATCTATGTCATCAAATTATTGTGATAGAAATCCCCTGTTAACCAGCTATTTATGGTGGAGTATAGAGGGCATAGAGTGCTATAAGTCAGGGTGTAACCCCCTCTGGGTCAGCTACCAGACCAGATAATAAAAGATGTAAATGTCAGCAAGGAAAGGATTGTTAATGTTGGATAAATACACAGTCCACCTAGTATAGTGATGTGTTATACAAGCACCTCAATCATATAACTGATTAAATACAGATTTAAGAGGTGCAGGCACCATAAGTGTAGATAGAGTAACTAACACTCATGGAGCAGCTAGCAAAGCAGTGAAGTAATTTCACAGCCCAGAAGCTGTAAGGAACACATATGTAACTAGGTGGAGAAATGAAATCAAACCATACTGACGAGCGACACTAGACTTAAATAGAAAGGTGCCATGATCTGTGAACACTGAACCAGGAGACTACTGACACTACATTAAAAACAGCTCCAAGTAGGAGACTGACAACATTGCACGGCCAACGCGCGTTTCCCTCCAGCTATGGAGCTTCATCAGGGACAAATTTGCTATGAGGGGGAGAAGGAAGCGTTTTTATATCATCCCGTCGCCATGATTGCATAATTAATTACAAACACCTGTTGCGCATGTGCACCGCAAGTGCACGTGAAACAACGAAACAAACTCACTAATTACTGCAAACAGTATACACCCTTAAGATTATACATAGGGTACCTCCATAAACATGCCTGTGGGAGCTTGCTGATCCGTTTAGATGATGATAAACCTGTAGAATCCACTCGGACCGAGTGTAGCGTTTACTGCGCATGCGCGAACACTTAGAAAATAAATGGTCAAATTTGACTGAAGCCGATGTTAACTGCGCATGCGCAGACCGGAATAAGAACATCCAGTGCGCAGATACACACAAAATAAACCCAAAAAGAAGAGGAGGGTTCTCTTTTAAGTAATCTATTAAAAGCTACATTTTATTTTAGTGGAGTGCAGTTTAGTGAATTCTTTCAGAGGCACAATCACTTTGTGCTCCTTTGTTTTTTCTGTGACCAATATGCAAGTCGGACGTGGCCGTGGAACACAATGCTAGTGCGAACACGTATGAGTAATAGACACACAATCCCAGCAAGCTCTAACCTGAGAACCAACCACATATATATATATGTGTCAAAAGGAGTGCAACTGCGCGTGGCCAAATGTATACAACAAAAGACAAGAATACCCAATGCTACATCCAATGTGACAAAATACATAGTTAAATACTTCAATGTTAGTATTCTCATGACTAAGGGTCATTTAGTTAAACCCTTTGGCCAAGGCGTTATAAGTCACGGCATGACCAGAATGCCGGTCCTAACAGTACCGGTGAAAATTCTCATTTCCCTCTGCAGTGCAGGGAGAATGGCCTCAGTAGACCTGTCCTGCACAGGTACATGGAAAAACCTGCTACTTAAAAAGTAGGGTGGGGTGAGCTTAAACCCAGGGAGGAGGGTCCACCAACCTCCAAACAACTGATACCAGTTGAAAATGTAAACACACAAACCCAGCAATCTCTAACCCCAGATCGCACCACATCATATATATATATTTGTGTCATTATGAGTAATGTATAGACCACAGTGCAGCACAGGAGGAATCGGGGCAAGTGCTACCTAATCCCTGCTAGGGCACGGCGTCCTGTGGGGAGCCACAACATTGTCGTCAACTCACTAAACTACCCCCCCAGAGATGGACGAGAGAGGAGGGGGTCATCGTGTTATCTGGTGTGAGTGAACCCACTACCACGGCTGCTCTGCTGAGTGCTGAGAAAGCTTAGTCAAAGGATAGTGCAGGGTATCCTAGAAATGCTCGGTAAACCCCTCGGGTGTGCAGTAACTTGTGGTTACCGCAATACTAGGCACCCTGGGGAAAAACTCAAGCAGATGTCAGGAACCGACCAAAGTTAATCAATTAGAACTGTCCCTATGTACGTAACCCTACAATAAGGGGGAGGTAGGGGCAGGGGGCCAAGAAGTGACCGATGATGTCAATGTTCCTGATTGGCTTGCAAGGAAAGGGGGGAGTGTCCTTTTCTAAAATATTAACTTCTCCTAAACCAGGAGTTCCCCCCACTGTTGGTTCCGACCCTTTTCTAAAAGGGAGGTCAGAAAACGGTACACAAGCCACAGCGGGTGCAGTAAACCTGTGCACTAATGTACAATGTTTTCGCATGCCCTACAAATATAGCCCCATACCAATTATCTTCCCTCTGACTTGATTTTCCAGTAATTTACCCGATCAAGTAAGGACACTGATTGATCAGATGAAAGAAGACAAGGTAAGAAAATATAAGAACGTTGGCCTGTAACATCAGAACGGTAGGCATATGAGATACTGACTATCATCCTGTCCCTCTGGCTTATTGTCGGACATTGCAACCTGCACTGGCCGGTTATGTGTACTTCATGCACTTGCTCTGGTAACTGTTTCCCATACTCGTGCTCAGTGAGAGTGGAACAGAGAGCTGGGGAATTCTTTCAGGAAATGATGTCATTAGACAGTGTGCTGACATCACAAGCCAGTGCATATCCTGTTGTCTGATGACATCAGCTAGAGAAAAAACACAACTAAACACTGTGCTCCATTTCCACAGAGCTCAGTTTTAACGTAGTATCCACTAATTGTGAACTAATGACAGTGACATGTTTGATAGTTTAAATGTAGCTGATTTTACACATTAAAAAAAAAATGTTGGATCAGTGCAAGTATTGTTCAATTATTAATGTTAACAATTTTAAAGGAAGGGTTTACAATCTTTATCTAGTTTTTTTTTTCAGATTAGCGAATGTGACCACTCATTTATCAGTAAAATAAAATAAATTAAACTTAATATTAATTTATATCGTTGTGGGATTAAGTATTTGTATGTCCATCCTTGCCTGGCCAAACTTCCCATGTATGTGGGAGACTCCCACCTAATTTGCAGATAAACTTACTCTTTCCTACCTTTTCCATGGAAACATGAAGAGATCCCTCAAATGTTCCTACCAAATCTCAGCGAAACGCGTTTCCATATCTTGTCCAGTCTGATTATGTTCCTAGGACAGAGATTGAACAGACATGAGTTACAGATTACTACTGTATATGTATTACTATATGCATTCACTGAAGTTCTTCCAAACTCTATACTGTATGTATATGTATATGTATATACCTGTATATATATATATATATATTTATATACCGGTATATGTATATATATACACATACACTAAATGTAGGTTTTTTTTCTTTACAGAGAATCGATTTTCAGAATGACTGGAAAGTAATCACAATATTTATTGGCGCTAATGACCTGTGCGCTTCCTGTACCGATAGTGTAAGTAATACTATTATTTTAATGGCCAAGGCCACACAGAGCTAGAGCTTGTTTTTATCTCCCACTCCAGAAAATAGTACCTCAGGCCCGCTATCCATCTTCACTTTCTAATCCTATATTCTGAACCTGTGGCTGTGTGATTCGTAGCTTCATTAATCCCCCTCCCCCAATTCCAGAGATACTTTCATTATTGTTTTCTGACTAAATTACTCATTAAAAGCAATAGGGAATTTCAGATCGAATATGTCCCTATCGGCGAACATAGAATAAGCCCCTTAGCGAATATTGTGGACAATCACAAACATTTGGTAGAAACCATCAACTTCTGCAGATATTTTTTTATCCAAAACAACATCGATTGACACATATTCTAGTTGCCCTTTCCGGTCGGACTTGACGGTTTTGGTATTCTGCGAGCCCTTTTCGCATCTCCAAGCCGCGGAGAAAAGGCTTTTTAGAAGCAATTCCATTCTGGCTCAGCCAATCCGGGCAGTGTGACCAAAATGGCTCAAAATGTGCATTTTTTTGCAAACTCACTGGAATTCCAGTAGCTCCATTAATTCCAAAAAGCTAAACTGCTTCAAATAATGCACATATTTTTGTTGGAAATGTAGGGTTTTGTTGGAGCGAGGGGGGTGAAAGAGAGAGAAGTGGGTACTGGCAGGGCCGCCGACAGGGGGGCGGGGGAGAGCCAGGACAATTGTCCTGGGCCCGGAGGCTGAGGTGGTCCCCGGCTGGCGCTGACAGTTGGACTTGACCTCAGGCCGGGTCCCAGCCTGTCCCGGCGCCACCAGCTCCGTGTGCGGTTGCCAGGCCCCTGTAGGCCCTGCCCCCGCGCGGGAATTTGGCAGCTTGTAGGCACTGCACAGAAGGCACGCAAGCAATGTGCAGGGTGGAGGTGATGTGAGGTACAGGGTGGAGGAGGTGATGTGAGGTACAAGGGGGGAGGAGGTGATGTGAGGTACAAGGGGGGAGGAGGTGATGTGAGGTACAAGGGGGGAGGAGGTGATGTGAAGTACAAGGGGGGTGATGTGGGGGGGAAGTGATGTAAGGTACAAGTGGGGGAGCTGATGTGAGGTACAAAGGGGGGAGCTGATGTGAGGTACAAGGGGGGGAGCTGATGTGAGGTACAAGGGTGGGGAGCTGATGTGAGGTACAAGGGTGGGGAGCTGATGTGAGGTACAAGGGTGGGAGGTGAGGTGAGGTACAAGGTGGGGGGAGCTGATGTGAGGTACAAGATGGGGGAGGTGATGTGAAAAAGAGCACAGGTGCCTCTCCATATGTGTCTCTCCCATATGGATTTTTGGCTAGTTTCAATCCGATACTTATGATCATGTTAAACTGCGCGGTTTGAGAAGGACAAACTCGCTGCTACGAGAATATGCCCCATAGTGTGGATTACTGCAGTACTGTAACAAAAAATTTGCTCAAATGTTTGTAACCCTCCCTGCCCGGCTCCTATGGAGATTACATCGGAGCGTGGTGTTTGGCTACTCAAGATAGGTTACCTCAGTTCAGGTTGCTGGATTCAGGCTGCTGGGCCATGAGATAGCAAGGCTGGAAATGATGGGCGCCGGGAACTTTTGTAGTACAACCGTCTTTATTCGGGTCCCCAGGCACAGGACACTTCACACTCACGAGACAGCATTGTACATGAGTTTACATACTCATAGTTACTCATTGACACAGTGCTTCCCTGGGTGCCCACTCTTAACACTCAACGGGAGGAGCATTTACTTGGTTGCATTACTTGTGTTGGGTCGGGCCCCCCTTCGGAGTAACATCCGTTGTACCCCATCTACAGTGGGCCCTTACTGGGCTCCTAGCTGATTCTGAGTAGGTACCAGTTATACTCCATTCCTGATGGGGGACTGCCACTTCCCTACTGATTGAGGAGAATCCACCTGTAGAGCTGATCCACTGACACACAGAAGTCCTCTGCAGGTGGCCTACTGTGACCTGTTTGTCTCTTCCTCTGTGGTAATGGCCTGGTCCCGTTGGCTAACTAATTGGAATACTTTCTATTAGGGCACAGTCCCTATCTGTAACATAACAAAAAAGGGGGGCCTAATCTCCATAAATTCATGAACATAATCCCTAACTCCACTCCCTGAGGCCCCTCTCATCTTGTCCTACAGGAACCTAGCTTCCAGAATGTTCCTCTTTTCCTATATACTCCCCCTGTGACATCAGTGTCCCTGAGGCAACACAGAGTGTAGCCCAGCATATGCTATTCTGCTATTAATCCCTTACACTAAATCACTAACCCCATTGCGGGGGGTGTGGGGGATTACATGTTTATAAAGTCAAACATTTGGGATTTCTTCTTCATCTCACAACACATTTTTTCCTAGTTACTTATGTGTTTTGAAAGGAAGAAATACATTTCAAATGGATCCCTTTTGAGAACCAGTATACTGTTTGGCCTTCCTCATTATATAAGTTGTTGTACAGTTTCCAAAACACAAAATGTTTTTTTTAAAGTAAAAAGCTAAATCAAAGCATTATTGCATTTCATCCAAATCAACACCATGCCCCAGATTTGCCAACACCATGCTAACCCGGGAGGCACCTTACATCAAATGTATATGAATGGGCCATAAGATGTCCTATGATTTAGCACGGGGTGGGCAACTGCAGTCCTAGAGGGTCACCAACTGGTCAGGATATCCCTGCTTCAGTGGAGGTGACTCACTCAGTGGCTCATTTGAGGACTGGAGTTGCCCACCCAATAACTCCTTGCTAATTCCTCTTTCCCCAGAACTTTTTTTCCGCTGTGAGTTTTACCAGTCACATCCAGCAGGCCCTGGATACTCTGCACAAAGAGGTTCGTTCTCCAGGGCACTTCCCAACATTAAAGTAGGATGTCCAGAGAAAAACAAATGATGACTTTGGGGTTTCTGTACCAAGGCAAAAATGGAGCAATTCTAGGGCAAAATAACTGCCATATAGATTTCCAAGGAGAAGATCCCATTGAATGTTGTACCATTTTTTCCTTGGATACGTCTTGTGCATCATTTTTTGCCCCAGAATTGCACCACGATTGTCTTGGTACATACGCCCCATTGACCCCATTGCTCTTATTCTTGTAGGTTCCCAGAGCGTTTGTTAACCTGGTGGAAGTGCTGGATATCATCCCACTGAGAGATGCCACATTGGACAGTCGGGTTCAGTGTCCCACGCTGATTACAAAGTAAGTCATTACAGTAGCTCTGGGGCGCTGCTGCTCACATATTAATCATGTTTGTACAGAACATGCACTGACATTCCAGCCTGTGAGTGTGCTGTGCAGGACAGTGTAAGTGTGTGCAGGTCAGCATGTGTGTGTTGTGCAGGTCAGCGTGTGTGTGTGTTGTGCAGGTCAGCGTGTGTGTGTGTTGTACAGGTCTGTGTGTGCGTTGTGCAGGTCCATGTGTGTGTGCGTGTTGTGCAGGTCCGTGTGTGTGTGCATTGTGCAGGTCCGTGTGTGTGTGTGCATTGTGCAGGTCCGTGTGTGTGTGCATTGTGCAGGTCCGTGTGTGTGTGTGCATTGTGCAGGTCCGTGTGTGTGTGTGCATTGTGCAGGACCATGTGTGTGGGCTTTGCATGTCGGTGTGTGTGAGAATTTGTGCAGGTGTGTGTGCTGTGTAGGTCAGTGTGTGCATGAGTGCTGTGAGAAGTTATGTATGTCAGTGTGTGTGTGAGTGCTGTGCAGGTCAGTGCGTATGTGCAGGTCAGTGTGTGTGTGTGTGTGTGCAGGTCAGTGCACGTGTCTGTGTTTGTGAGTGTTGTGCAAGTCAGTGTGTGTGCAGGTCAGTGAGTGTGTGAGAATGTGTGTGTGCTGTCTTGTGCAGGTCAGTGTGTGTGTGCTGCGCAGGTCAGTGTGTGAGTGCTGTGCAGGTCAGTGTGTGTGTGTGTGCAGGTCAGTGTGTGTGTGTGTGTGTGTGTGTGTGTGTGTGTGTGTGTGTGTGTGTGTGTGTGTGTGTGTGTGTGTGTGTGTGTGTGCAGGTCAGTGTGTGTGTGTGTGCAGGTCAATGTGTGAGTGCTGTGCAGGTCAGTGTGTGTGTGTGCTGCGCAGGTCAGTGTGTGAGTGCTGTGCAGGTCAGTGTGTGTGTGTGTGCAGGTCAGTGTGTGTGTGCAAGTCAGTGTGTGTGCAGGTCAATGAGTGTGTGAGAATGTGTGCGTGCTGTCCTGTGCAGGTTAGTGTGTGTGTACTGCGCAGGTCAGTGTGTGTGTGCTGCGCAGGTCAGTGTGTGTGTGCTGTGCAGGTCAGTGTGTGTGTGTGTGTGTGCAGGTCAGTGTGTGAGTGCTGTGCAGGTCAGTGTGTGTGAGTGCAGATCAGTGTGTGTGTATGTGTGTGCAGGTCAATGTGTGTGTGTGAGTGCTGTGCAAGTCAGTGTGTGTGTGCAGGTCAGTGAGTGTGTGAGAATGTGTGTGTGTGTGTGCTGCGCTGTCCAGGTCAGTGTGTGCAGGTCAGTGTGTGTGTGTGTGTGTGTGTGTGCAGGTCAATGTGTGTGTATGTGTGTGAGTGCTGAGCAAGTCAGTGTGTGTGTGTGCAGGTCAGTGAGTGTATGAGAATGTGTGTGCGCGTGCTGTGCAGGTCAGTGTGTGTATGAGAATGTGAGAATGGGTGTGTGTGTGCTGTGCTGTGCAGGTCAGTGTGTGCAGTGTGTGTGTAAGTCAGTGTGTTTGTGTTGCAAATGTGATGAATATCGCTACCCATTTATAAACGTAAAATTCTTAGTAAATAGTAAATACGGCAGTGATTAAAAAAGATATTACCACAATCCCATTTAGAAATAATGCCAAATATGAACGCTGCTATATCGCCCCTTAGTGAATCTAGCCCATAGTATTTATACATTGTATAAAATTTTTTGCTCTGGGGCCTTGGATACATATCCCCCCCGTTTCACACACATGTAAGCGCGGGACATTTCCTGTTACTGGTAATCTGGCTGGCGTTTAGCGCATCATTTGCTATATTTGCGTTGCCGCAGCCAGCGTATTGCTGCCTCTGTTCGTGCTTTCAGCGTTTGTATTTTTCCTTTCTGTAGGATGCTTTGCCCGTGTCTCCTGAACGTCCCGGACGATTCCCAAGAGCTGCAGGTTATAATGGACACTAATAAAGCATACCAGGTAAATTCTCAACGCTGGCACAGTACAGTATGTGGGCATAGCCAAAAGACACTATACTAACACACACCAAGATACTGGTAATGGGCATTTAAACATGTTAATAGCACTGGTTCAAAACTGTGCTATTTAATGCAGCATTGTATGTTCCTCATCTTTAAAAAGCAGGAACGGTATCTGTTTATTTATTAACACACTGGATGCGCACTTGACCCTTGAAGTTTATAACCACTCTATCAAGCTGATTCAATAACCCCCGAAGCAGCTCAAGCCACTGGGAGTTTAGACCGAACATGGTGCAGTCAGCTGTTTCAGGGCTTATTGATTCAAACCCTATGTCAGTGGCTCTTAACTCCAGTCCTCAAGCCCCCCAACAGGTTAGGTTTTGAGGATATCCCAGTTTCAGCACAGGTGGCTCAATCAATGGCTCAGTCAAAGACTGAGCCCCTGATTGAGCCACCTGTGCTGAAGCAGGGGCTGATTAAGCCACCTGTGCTGAAGCAGGGACTGTTGAGGTTCCTGTGCTGAAGCGGGGACTGCGACCCCGGTGCTAAAGCCGGGATATCCTGAAAACCTGACCTGTTGGGGGTCTTTAGGTCTAGAGTTGAGAACTCTAGACCTGAAACAAAGAATACGATAGTTTTACAGGATAATATTCTTTGCAGGGAGTGGGATGGGGTAACGGTGCTCACTTTGTCCCTTGCCATTTACATCTTCACACTCAGTCCCTGTTGTACAATAAGTGGTGCTGTATGTGTGATTACCAAAAGGCATAGCAAGCCCAGGGACTATAGATATTGACCACGAGCTAAATCCACAAGATAATTAGAGTAAAGCATAAACTACAGCAGGAGACCTGTGTCTCATTATTATACATCCAGAAAAAGATCTGAAATTATACTATGCATCATTGCTACAAGAAAGGCATTTATTTTATGTGTAATTAATGTTCTTGGTCTCTGAAGCTGAACCTATTTTATTTTTGCACTAAATGGGGGATGTGCAATTTATAGAGCATAGTTAAATATGTTGCACCCGTCGTGCTATGATTAATGCCCAGCTCTCTCTCACAGCGCAGCACCCAGCACTTAATCGACACGGGAAGATATGATACCAGGGAGGATTTCACCGTGGTGCTGCAGCCTTTCTTCCGCAACACCCAGATTCCGCGTCTCCAGGTAATCACAGTGTCCACGTCCCCAGAGAGGTGTGCGTGTGGCTCTCTGTTCCGGCGACTCACAAGACTGGTTTCATTTCAGTAATCCGCATCTTCATTCGTTTGGAAGTTCCCACTAACAAACGTGTAGTTCCATGCAGAATATATAATAATACCACAAAGTAATCACAAAGCATAAGGAAACCTCTGTACAGTACGTACTGAAGGAAAGTCCTACTCCATGTGATAGCTGTACTGGGTATGCAACCTCTGCAAAAACCCATCCTATCTCATCTAAAACATTACAGTGCTCCGATATCTACAGAGTTCTGTGTTAATTAAGTAATAATCCCCGAAGAACTGGCTGGAAGAGTTGAAGGCCCGAGGCGACGCCGAGGAACAGACTGCTGCCCCCTCTACATCCACAACACATACCAGCAGCCCCCCTTTACACCCACTGCAGCCCCATGTAAACCCACACACTGCACACACACACATATACACACACACACACAAACAAAACACTCTACACCCACAAAACACGCACTGAAGACACACTCACTGCAGCACCCCCCCTCTACACACACACACTACTGACACACACAACACTCTTCACCCCTCCTCCACCCACAAAACACACACTGCAGTCCCCCCTCTGCACCTACAAAACACACACTGCAGAGACACAAACACCAACAAAACAGACTGCTGCCCCCTCTACATCCACAACACATACCAGCAGCCCCCCTTTACACTCACTGCAACCCCCTGTAAACCCACACACTGCAGACACACACATCAGCAAAACACTCTGCACCCCTCCTCCACCCACAAAACACACACACTGCAGCTCCCCCTCTACACCAACAAAATACACACAGCAGACACACAGCAACAAGACTCTGCTGCCCCCTCTACACCCACAAAACACACACCAACAGAAGACACACACTAATAAAACCCTCTGCTGCCGCCTTTACACCCACAAAACACACTCAGCAGACACACAAACCTTTCCCCCTCACTCTCCTGTGCAGAGCTCTCTGCAGGCAGGGTGGGGGAGGAGTCAGTGCCTGGCTGCAGGCAGGGTGGGGGAGGAGTCAGTGCCTGGCTGCAGGCAGGGTAGGGGAGGAGTCAGTGCCTGGCTGCAGGCAGGGAGGGGGAGGAGTCAGTGCCTGGCTGCAGGCAGGGTGGGGGAGGAGTCAGTGCCTGGCTGCAGGCAGGGTGGGGGAGGAGTCAGTGCCTGGCTGCAGGCAGGGTAGGGGAGGAGTCAGTGCCTGGCTGCAGGCAGGGAGGGGGAGGAGTCAGTGCCTGGCTGCAGGGAGGGGGAGGAGTCAGTGCCTGGCTGCAGGCAGGGTGGGGAAGGAGTCAGTACCTGGCTGCAGGCAGGGAGGGGGAGGAGTGAGTGCCTGGCTGCAGGCAGGGTGGGGTGGGAGTCAGTGCCTGGCTGCAGGCAGGGTGGGGGAGGAGTCAGTGCCTTGCTGCAGGCAGGGTGGGGGAGGAGTGAGTGCCTGGCTGCAGGCAGGGAGGGGTGGGAGTCAGTGCCTGGCTGCAGGCAGGATGGGGGAGGAGTCAGTGCCTTCTGTCCAATCACCTCCCTTGTCTAAGTGCAAATTTCACTCTTTATGAATGAAAACTGAAAGCTGATTGGCTGAAAAACTTGTCAGGGTGCCAAACATTCCGGCCCATTACTGATTGGTTAAAATTCCGGGTATTATCCAATCAGAGAGCAGGGTTTTCAATAATGCCAGGAATTTACCCGCTTTAGTCTAATATAGATATTAAAATGGACAGGAATGATTGAAAGATACAAATAAATGCTGAACTGGACACACATCTCTTTTGGTTTAGTAAATGGATTCACAGAATGTTTAACAGACTGTACTACATTTGCCACAAACAGCGTCACACTCAGGACAGGAGTTGGCTACGTGTTTAGACAATAATAACCCTAAACTGCAGCTTTGCAAAGTGTTGCATGAGGCCGGGTTACATTACAACCCTTAGTGAGGTAGGACGGTCTGTGCCATTTCTATACAGCAGGGGTGCGCAAAGTTTCTGCGCTGCGCTCCCCTGTGTGCCAGCCCCAGCGCTCCCGCCCCCCCCCTCCCCTTTCCTGTGTCTCGGCGTCAAATGACGCCGCGGGTCATGTGACGTCACGTCACCCTGCAGCATCATTTGCCGCATGTTAGTATGGCGATGCGCACATCACATGACCCCGTGGTGTCATTTGACGCCGCGTCCAGAAGCCTTATTGAATCCTGGTAAGTTGAGGTTGCAGAGGCCTCGTGCGGTCCCCCAGCATTTCACTAAAATGCCTCGGGGAAAAGCACGGGGCCTCTGCAACCGCCGCGCCCCCCAAAAAAAATCCAGCCGCCCCTGTTTGCGCACCGCTGCTATACAGTATGTGCGCTGATTCTAAAGGTTTTGCCATCACGCAGTATGTGCTGACCCGTTCTATTTCCTCTTTACCTTTAGGACGGGCAGCCTGACCTTTCCTACCTGGCTCCGGACTGTTTCCACCTGAGTCAGAAGGCTCACTCTCAGCTGTCCAGGTCACTTTGGAACAACATGGTAAGGTCACGGCAGAAACACATAACCATACGGTGCACTAAGGGAACTGTTTGGAATGAGCCTCATGGAGTTGAAATGTTAATGTTAATTATTTTTATATAGCGCCGAACAGGCACGCCGCTCTTTCCAGTGGGAGCATACACAATGTTACATATATAATTAGGGATAATTGCAATTAAACATGGGTGTAAACACAGAATATGGAATCCCGGTCAGAAATAGCTTCAATGTAATGGGAGGATGGGAGTCATAAACCAAGAGTAGGAACTTTATTATTTTCTTTGGACTTATTGGTATTATAAGGGTTACATATTCCCTATACAATTGATTATACAGGTAATTGTTTCCTGTTGGATCATTGTTATCCAGTTGAATATTTTCCGGCATTGAGTGCTGTCCTTTTGGGGAACCTTTTTGATCCTTCTTGGATCACACTGTAATAAATAACCAAGAGTAGGAATACTATTCTGCTCAAAGACGTCTTCTCTCTACCCCTTTTGTAACTGACGCTATCTCCCACCTTAAACCCTTTCTCACTCTCTGCCCCACACCTCGGGAATGCCCTCCCCCTCAATATCTGACTGGCACCCTCTCTATCCACCTTTAAGACTCATCTTAAAACCCACCTCTTTAACGAAGCACATGGGTAGCTCCGCTGGCTGATACTATACATCTCATACATCGACCGTGGCCCCCTGCAGTCGCAGTTACCAGAACACCCTCCTACTGTCTCTGTACGTTCTTCCCACTTACCACCTAGATTGTAAGCTCTTTGGGGCAGGGACTCCTTTTCCTAATGGTACTTTTATGTCTGAAGCGCTTATTTCTATTATCTGCTATATTATTATGGCACATGTATTACTGCTGTGAAGCACCATGTACATGGCTGGTGCTATATAAATAAAGACATACATACATACATACATACATACATACATACATACATACATACATACATACATACATACATACAGTACAAATGTAATAGGCATCTCAGTGCAGGACACAGAACATGGGTGCATTGGGGTTAAAGGTGACATCTCAATTAGTCGATCCAAAAAAATATTGTGTACATAATTAATTTAACAATCTAGCTGGCTTCCTTAAACAAATGAACTATCCTAAGAATATAATTATTTTGTTTATTTGGTAAATAGGCTCAAAACCCTCTGCTTTTGGGGACCCTGAATAGGGAAGTGTTCAAGTGTTCGACAGTCAATTCTTTTTCTCTACTGTTGCAAGATGTGGTTTTTCCCCAGTTTTCCATCAATGCACTGTACAAATAATTGTCTTAATGTATATAGACTTTGAACAAAGGACATATGTATTATTTGTCATCATAACTCTGTGCCAAGGACATACATGAAAACAATTGGTAACTCTCAATGTATTACTTCCTGGTAAAACATTTTATAAATAAATAAATAAAAGATGTACAGTATAACAAAAAACCTGTAATGTTAAAGCATAGAATTCAACAGACAAAACGTATTTTGTGCTTTTTACTTCTTTTTTTTGTTTTGCAACTAATATATTTATTTTTCCCACACCTTTTTTTTTTGTCAGCTGCAACCTCTTGGACAGAAAACAGAAACTCTGGACTTCACCGCTGCTGTGTCTCTGAATTGTCCGAGTCAGGTATGTATACATTTAAACTAAGGGATGTGTTTAAAAAAAAATGGGTCAATTTGCTCCAAAACACAGAAGAAACGTTTCCATCTCCATCATGTGCGAGTCTACCTAATCCTGCTTCTCACATTGGGCGCCAAGCTCTGGAGCAGAGGCTAGCGCATCGAATCCTAGCGGTGGTTTCATTTCGCCTGAACTATATTGATTTGGGTTTTTTTTTTACTTGTACAACATTAGGAGAAAAAAAAATAAAAGAAGGATTTTTTTTCCCCTGAAATTTGGGAGAACCTTTTCCAACTTCAAACTTTTTCAAATGTTTTGAGTTCTTCCCCCGCCCCACAAACTTAAAGGTTTGTCCAGTTTAAAGCAAAGAAAACCGCAGTGGGAAATAATCTGAGGATTCGCCTGTCCTGGGTTTGGAAAGCTCAGATTCCAATGTTCGTTCCGAAGTTCAGCTCCAATTTCCAAACGTACATTGAATTTCTTGAAGTTTGGACTTGGACCTGGGAACCTAATCGTCCTTATTACACCGCCCCCCCCCCCCCCCCCCATGTCCTTATGTCTGTGCTATCTTTCTCAGCGAAGTTTTCATTCAGTAGCTGCAGTAACATCATTTGTTTACAATGTTTTATCTGTAGTTGGAAGAGACAGACGCTTTTCTCAATCTGTTACTCATCTCTTGTGTATAATTCAAGAATACCAAGTAATGACACTATATACTGTACCTCAGAGATTGACAACCCCTGTCCACAAGGACCAGAGACAGTGCAGGTTGTAAGGGTACCCGCTACTTGAGCACACGTGGTTCAGAAGGATTGGGCCACCTGTGCTAAAGAGAGGGATAGCCTTAAAAGCTGGACTGATAGAGGTCCTTGAGACTGGGCCTAGGAACCTCTGCTGTACATGAACGGGATATACAATGTAATAAATGTATTTTAATGAATTTAAGAAAGGCGGAAAAAAAACAATCAAAAAAAAAAATCACTGCAGAATATAGAAAAATATACACACCATGGTATTGTAACTGGATTGCAGAGAGCTTCATTTTGCGATTTCATTGCGTTTTCTAAGTGTACAGAAATTCTGTCTAAATTAAAGGGTCCATTCTGTATTTCATGAGCTTTTTGGCTCTTTTCGTCAACCATCAGATATAGAAAGGGTCACAGTGATATGTTTTGTTTAGAAAGTATGGAAAATAAGTAACTGTGGGGTGGTAGGAAAACATATTTTGGGGTTTTCTTTATGAAAGTTTGTTGGCTGCAAAACGTGGGCAACAGTGATGTGTATATATAAAAAAAAGCACCCGTCACCCTACAAGTTGAAGAAGATGTTCTCCAGTGATAATTCTGCCGCAGTTGTTGACGACTCCTAATAAAAAACACAATTTTCTCCTGTCTTTTAGCAACAGCCCTTCCTGAAAACATATATGAACAGCAATTACAAGTACCCAGATTTACCGCCCACACAGAAACCTATTGAGGTAATTCCATTCTTACTCATTGATCCGGAAATAATTGAAGGGTAAGATCAGAGGGTTAATAATTCAGTGAGCCTCGAGACATCGAAGCCCACTGGCCATTGAGTATTTTCCATCAAGCTGCATAAAGTTCAATAAGGGGCAGTGGTTGAGGTGTGACGGTTAGGGTTGACAGGTGTCCGTTATTGAACCGGACTGTCCTGTATTTGGATACTCTGTCCAGTAAAAAATGAGAGGTACTGTAATACTGGACATGTATGTGTCCGCTATTTTTCTCCCTGGACATAGTGACCTGAGCTTTCACCACTGAGTCCAGTATTTTTGGAGAAGCCACCTGGCAACCCTAGTGACGGTACTAGGGGTAGCAGAGTGACGGTACTAGGGGTAGCAGAGTATCGTTACTTTTTTACTGACAAACATTTAGTCCCACTTTGTATTTAAAGAAACATGGATTTATTTCATGGAGCCTCTCTCACCCTTTTTAAGAATAACTATGACATGCCCGTTTCTGAAATAGGGTTAAAATAGCCTTTCCACAATGTTAATTTTGTAGTTGATGATTTGATTTTTAACCCACGCTAACGAGGAAAAGCCCGTCTTGACTTTCCAGCGCTGTTTTTTTGTTTTAAAAAGCTGATGCTCCGGTTAGGAGATATAAGCGTTTGAAATCTTAAGTGTCCGGGAAATTAAAATGCCGGTGGCTAAAGGTTACTGTGGTAACATTGGATGCTCCCGAAATATGAAAATCAAGATTTTTAACACTAAAAATGAGAAAGACATGCTCAGGAGGCCAGATAGTAGCATTATATGAGTTAAACTCATATAGGCGCCCGGGTTAGAATGTTTCTTTAAATACTGTTACTACCAATAACTCATATGTAAAACTTGGACCATGTTGCTATAGATTGTGATATTATTGGCACAGGTTATATCTGTGTGTTTCTATGCAATATACAGCAGAAGGTGGTGTTGTTTGCTTCTCTGCGGTGAACATATTAACCTCCTTTATTTTGGGGTATTAAGATGCAAAGGAGCGATGCTCGTGGTGAATATGACAGGCTCCAGGTATTCTGCTTAACATGATCAGTCCATGTGTCACTAAATGGTTTTCCCCTTGTAATGTAGAATTGGGGCAGTGACCTGACGTGCCCTGGGAGCGGCCCTTCCAACCCAATACCAAGATCAGGTGAGGATCAGTGCACCTACAAGGAGACCTGTATAAAGGAAGCCATCAATCCAGCGTATCAGATCTCACTCACTCATTACAGGCATACCCTGCATTAACGTACGCAATGGGACCGGAGCATCTATGTAAAGTGAAAATGTACTTAAAGTGAAGCACTACCTTTTTCCCACTTATGCATGTACTGTACTGCAATCGTCATATACGTGCATAACTGATGTAAATAACACATGTGTAACAGGCTCTATAGTCTCCCCGCTTGCGCACAGCTTCGGTACGGGTAGGGAGCCGGTATTGCTGTTCAGGACGTGCTGACAGGCGCATGCGTGAGCTGGCGTTTGCCTATTTAGCGAGATGTACTTACTCGCGAGTGTACTTAAAGTGAGTGTCCTTAAAGCGGGGTATGCCTGTATTGTAGACCAGCACTCCAAACATCGATGGTCAATCACGCCTCTGGTCACTGTTGTGTGGTTCAAGTAGATAGCTGTTAAAGATTGATAATACCTCCCGCACTTACTGTAATGGAGTGGATATCCCGTAATGTTTTGGTTTAGTTCACAATAATGGATGCTGTAGGCAGGGTTGAATTTAAAAATCCGCCTCCCGTAGGCACTTACCTGGGTGCTGCCCGCGGCGCCTCCTCCTCAGCGCCACCCCTCCTTTAGCATTGCTGCGCCATGTGACGCTGCAACATGACGGCATCGCATTGCCATGGCAATGTGACATCACATGGTGCCGAGTTACCATGGCAGCATGACATGCGGCGTTAGGTGACATCACGTTGGCAGGGCAACACGATGCTATATGACGTCACAGTGACAACGCTGAAGGAGGGGGGTGGCACTGCAGGAGAAGGTAAGAACTTTACAGAGGCCACACGCTCTCCCCCGTCTATCAGTGGGGAAGAGAGTGGGGCTGCATTATTTTGGGGGTGAGGGGGAAGAAAATATGCCGCCTGGGCCTAATGGGAAATCCGCCACTGGCTGTAGGCGATGCCTGCAAAGGTAACTACAGGAGACTTGTGTTTGGAGAAGTTAACGTAGGCTTTTATTCAGTCAAAGTTCAGCAATGCAAAAATACAAGCTCTGGCAAGTAAAAGTCCATATTCATACTATAACACAGCCACACACTTCAAACCTAGTGTCCCTCTACAGGCCAGTAACAGGCAACTGTGACTGCATGCTGCCTGTCTTTTAAATTTGCAACCCCAGGGGGCTCGTTAATACTCTACGCAGGGATTAACTGTTTGCTGGTCAACACCCAACAGTCCTAACTGTTGCTAACTGGCTTGTGCCTGCAACAGGTGCAGTGAATGAAGTCCCAGGAATGTCATGACTTTATGCCGTTCTAAACATAGTAGAACGATACAGGGACAGTGGATCCATAGCTATTATCCCCTGGCTACTGTTGCTGGTAAACGTGCATAAATAACTACACATGCATTCTCTTTCTCATCCTTTAGTTCATAAACTACGTCCAGCTGACATCAAGGTGGTAGCAGCGCTGGGTGATTCACTAACTGTAAGTGTAAAAGCTGTGCTGTTTTAATTTTGCTAAAACTATTTACACTTGAAATCTTCTACATCTTATCATGCACATGGTTTGCCATTTGGCCCCAGTTTGGCGTCAGCCAATGGTGTTTTTCACTTTGGGCTTTTTGTATCTTCTATCCCAATGTAAAAACTGGAATTGGCTGATGCTGTTACTTTATAAGTGTCCAAATAATACCTATAGTGGTAGGGTACTGTGGATGCACAACACCTGTAAAACAAACTGACTTCAGGAACTTTAATACACATGTGAAGGGGTCATTGTTTCTATGCCTGACGGTCACTTCGGCCTGTGTAGAATAAAGCCCTAAATGTCTGAGTTCTGGAACATTACATCATGTGTTGACAAGAAATTAAAAAGAACACATGGTCTGATTCAACAGACACATTTTTTCCGGCCAACTGATGCTGTGTGTATATGCATGTTTCAGGATATACCTGAGAGCAATAAACAATAATAACTATGCAGAAACACTCAGAGATCGTGCTCTGGTTCTTACTAGTTTGAGCTTTGCATGTAGGCTGCCTTTGGGGCCAAAGCCACCGGACTCGCTGACCTGTCTGAAGAATGGAGAGGTGTTTCCTGGAGGTAAGACATTCCCACTTACCTCTGCTTCTATAGTGTTGGTGCTACAATATATTTCATGAAAGGGGATATCCTCACATACAGATTGTTATATTCGTGTGTGTGTGTGTATATATATATATATATGTACAGGCATACACCGCTTTAAGGACATTCACTTTAAGTACACTCGCGAGTAAGTACACATCGCTCAATAGGCAAATGGCAGCTCACGCATGCGCCTGTCAGCACGTCCTGAACAGCAATACCCTGTACCGAAGCTGTGCGCAAGCGGGGAGACTATAGAGCCTGTTACACATGTCTTATTTACATCAGTTATGCACGTATATGACGATTGCAGTACAGTACATGCATCGATAAGTGGGGAAAAGGTAGTGCTTCACTTTAAGTACATTTTCGCTTTAAATACATGCTCCGGTCCAATTGTGTACGTTAATGCGGGGTATGCCTGTATATACAGTATATATAGTTGTAGAAAAGTTTATTACCCCCGCTGGCACATTATGGTGGTATATTCTGTGTTATCACAGGCACGCCCTTTCCTCTGTTGCTCGACTGATAAAACTCTGACTCAGGCCCTTACATTTAAAATCGCTTCGCAAACAGGATTCTGGAATCCACTAATAGTAACCACACAAATAATCAAAAGATTATACACAGCCCCCTGTAATTGCACTCAAGGTAAATGACAAGATATTTGTGATGTCAATAAAGGTGTGAGGCAGTGAATAGCCAAATACTAGTATAGGATACACAGACAAAAAGGTCACACTACTATATAAATAAAATAAAACTTTAATAATAATATTATAAAATTCCATTGAGAATACCTGTATGCTCTTGTCTGCAGCCTGTTCTATAGCGTATTGATTACACTATAGCTATTTGGAACACATAGTGTTCAATAAGTACCGTTACCCTACACATCTGGGGATTTTACCAATGCACTTTTATGCATTTTTTATTGTGTTTCGTCGGTTTTTATAGCATAGATTATTAAAGTTTTGTTATTTTATTTATATAGTAGTGTGACCTTTTTGTCTGTGTATCCTAGACTAGGATTTGGCTATTCACTGCCTCACACCTTTATTGACATCACAATTATCTTGTCATTTACCTTGAGTGCAATTACAGGGGGCTGTGTATAATCTTTTGATTATTTGTGTGGTTTCTATTGGTTTCCCCCTTGCACCAGGTAATTTGTGTTTCTATGTTTGTTGGTTTGGTGCAGCGACGTATTTTTGTGTGTTTATATCCACTAATAGTAGTAATCATAAACATCTCTATTAGAACGCACAAGAAGATTGGCATTTTGCTTTTTTTCCCCTGTAAACTTCTGCATTTCAGGGTTTTTTGTTTACACATGTAAAGTCAACCGATAACACTCCATTTTTTTTTTTAGTTTTTAGAAAGGCCTATTCTGTTTATATTGTACACATGTGTAGCCCTGCTTCCCCCACCCCTAAGTGAGATCAGGGGGGTGGCTGTAAATAGTTACTGGTGCTGCCCTTTTACCTGTTGGCTGGCAGGAGCCTAAGGCCTCTTCCAGGGTGAAGGGAAGAGCAGAGCAGGCTGGCGCTCATGAGCAGTGACGTCACCTGCATGTAAGCAGGAGACAAAACCTGTCCTGCGAGAGGAAATTTGCGAGCGGCGAGGGGCGTGTCAGGGGGGGGGGCGTGTCAGTGAGACGGGGGGGCATCTATTGCAGTTATATATATATATATATATATATATATATATATATATATATAGTGTTCGACAAACCTTAACATTTGCACGCCCCGGGCGAGTGGATTTAACATCGTGGCGAGCTCCTATTGGCCCAAGCAGCACACGTGTGGTTGTGGCGAGTAGATTTTTTTGTTA
The DNA here is from genome assembly GCF_040206685.1 of Ascaphus truei. NCBI lineage: Eukaryota > Metazoa > Chordata > Amphibia > Anura > Ascaphidae > Ascaphus > Ascaphus truei. Next base: position 23,727,152 of record NC_134486.1, read on the forward strand.
GGCGAGTAGATGTTTTGGTGATTTGTCGACCACTGTATATATATATATATATTTATGGAGATATATATATCTCTATATATCTCTCTCTATATATATATATATATATATATCTCTATATATATACATGTAGAGGTATCAGTACCGTGTTAGCCGAGCTTCAATAATCAAAAAATAAATAGATGATACAGTTCAGGTCTTTAATGAACGAAAGTAGCATTAATGCCAATCTGCCTTTCACAGATACAAATTCTCAGTCCTCTAGATGTCACAATAAGAGGACTTTCTAAATACCCCTGGGCACTAGTACAGTAAGGAGAGTACATTAGTTGAATTATTGCCTTGCAACTAAAACTATTTCTTTTTCATTCTAGTATCGGTGGGGACGGATCTCTGGAGACATATACAACACTGCCAAGTAAGTGTGAAAGGAACTGAAATAAATGAAATGCTACTTTTATTTCTGATATAGGTTTATTTTTAGTTTCAATCCCAGGTCTTATAGAGCCTACAATTTACATTTTGGTGAGTTAGACGTAAGGTGCTAAGAGGACATTTCCACTAGACTAGTCTTCGTCCTAAAAGTAAAAATCGCCAACTAGCTTTTGTGCTTTTTAAAGTTGTGTTTGACTGGAAGACATTGGGGGTCACTTTCCGGCGCCAGAAGACATCTCCTGACCCATTCTCTTGAATGCGTTATAGAAACATAAAATATGACGGCAGATGGGAACCAGTCAGCCCACCTCGTCTGCCCAAGTTTCTATCTGTTGTAAAACCTTCAACACCATTTCCTCCATCCTTTAATTTTAGGATAGCAGGATAGCCTTACGTCTTCCCCAAGCATTTTTTGTTATTCCCTTAATGCATCAACCCGTACCACCTCGGTTGGGAGTCTATTTCCCAAATCCACCACTTATTCCCTGGGAAAGTACTCCTGGACCTCACCTCACATAAACTTCTCCGCTGTACCTTGTTGCAGGGGTGCGCAAACTTCTCGAGCTGCGGCCCCCCTGCCGAGAGCCGCAGCGTTCACGCCCCCCCCCCCCTCTCCTAAGGCACGGCGTCAAATGATGTCGTGGGTCATTTGATGCTCGTTACCATGGCGACGCGTGACGTCACATGACCCCACGAAGACAGAAGAACCGGGCAGGGACCAGGTAAGAGAGTAACAGAGGCCTCACACCTTCTCCGGCATTTAAATTAAATGCCGTGGGGAAGAGCACAGGACCTCTGTTACCGGCGCGCACCCCCCCTAGAGATTCTCGCGCCCCCCACTTTGCGCACCGCTGCCTTGTTGAAACCCTTTATATATTTCAATCATATCCTCCCTCTCCGTTCTTTCCTCAAAGCTGAATATATATCGAGGTCCTTTAGTCATTCCTGGTGTGTTGTGATGCGCACAATGTGCCATTTCAGTAGCCCCTTTTTTTGGCCAATCTCTAATTCACTTGTGTCCTTCTGGAGAAATGGGGCTATATTTATTTAGCAATTGTCTGTCAAAAGGAAGCTTCCAGCGACGACAAACACCGTACAGACTATTCAAGTCAATGGGCTGTAACGTGTCTAGCATGCCTGAAAATGTCTTCTGGCAAAAGACTGCTTAGTAAATATGGGCCTTGATTTTCAGAAATCACCATAATACTCCAGGTGACCTAAACAGCGGCATTACTTATACAGACGGATTTGGGGCGGGTTTCAATCTGTGCAGATCCATTGAAAACCTGCCACTGGGTACAACCTGTTTGCTGAATCCGTGGGTTGGATTCTAGAAATCGGTCCACGGGTTTCGGAATCCGCGGAGTGTATCGGTAATAATAATAAAGAATCTGCAAAACGGAAAAAAAATCGCCCTTTTTCAGATTGATCCGCTGAAATCCGCGGACCAAAGGAACTGGACGATCCCCTGCGGATCCAAAACTGCCCAAAAACTTGCACATCTCTAATTAGCACCTCTCTGTTTATGCTACTAACATGGCATAGCATTGCTTAGTAACATTTGGTCTCTGATTCTAATTCAAGATATGATTGATGCCTTACATTTGTGCCCAAAAGCTTGCTTTTAAACAGCAAGAAACCCCCAGAATATACAGCACATGCTAGTTTAATGATGGCCCTTAGGTCTCTCCTACTGGTCTTCTATAATTGAGGTCCTCTTGAGATAACAAGCAGGTTTGGAATGAATACGTTGCCAGCCACACTCTGTGTCATCATAGCATGTCCATCCAGTCCCTGTCCTCTTACTTGAATCCCAGTGCATTCTCAACCTCAGCAATGCTGCAGTTGTAGGAGAAATGTCTTGGATATGAAGGACTGAACTAGTCTCATGACAATATTGGATTATGTCGGCAGAATTATATTGTATTTTTATTTATATGCCACCAACCATGTACTTAGCGTTTTACAGATTGGTAATTTAAGTTGTTTTTATTCAATCTGTACTGATTTAGATATACAGGAATTAATGCCTGACTTTTTCCCACTAATCATGTTCCAATAGGGAAGGGGTGCGCACACTGGGGGGCGCGGGATTTTCTACGGGGGGGGCGCTGCGGTTGCAGAGACCCCGCGCACTTCCCCCCCCCCCCAGGCATGTGAATGAAATGCTGGGGGATCGCGTGAGGCCTCAGCAACTTCCCTTATCTGCTCTGACCGGCTCTTCAGTGACGCATCACCATGACAACATAGCGTCAAATGATGCTGTGCGTTCAAATGGCAATGCGACACATGATGTCATGACACGTGGAGCCCGAGAGCAGGTAAGGAGGGGGGGAGCAGCCAAGGGGGAGCATAGACAGGGGGATGGGCGCGAACTGAAAAGTTTGCGCACCCCTGCATTAGGGAACTGGACAGTTTTATCATTCTTTTGTATGTTGTGTTATACCAGGGGTGCTCAACTCCAGTCCTCAAGACCCCCCAACAGCAAGGTTTTCAGGATATCCCTGCTTCAGCACAGCTGGCTCAATCAAGAGGTTCACCTGTGCTGAAGCTGGGATATCCTGAAAACCTGACCTGTTGGGGGGGAGGGGCTTGAGGACTGAAGTTGAGCCCCCCTGTGTTATACAGATGGGACCCTTACTTATGTGCCATCACATGCTATTGTGTACTTTTCTATGTGTATTGTGGTAATCTGTTATATGCGGTGACAAAATATCACACAGTTGGATCATTCTACTACCTGCTCGCTGTTTCACAACCAGCAGCATACGTCAACAATTTGAACTATAAACAAGTACTGGATTGCCTTTATTGGGCTGAAGATGGACCACTCACATGTATATATATATATATATATGTTCTCATTTTTGTTTCAAGATATTTTGAAGAAGTTCAATCCTACCGTACGGGGTTTCTCCACTGGTGTTGGCAAAGCAACAGCAGAATTCAATGTAGCAGTTGGCGGAGCAAAGGCAGAGTAAGTAATAAGATACAGGAGACGCATTTGTTGGGTAAACCAAGATATTTTATTATTATTCCTTTTTTTCCCCCCTTTTCCCCCTTCATTTACTCTATAAATGCTCGTTTCATCCTTCCTTTACCCAATAAAAAGATAATAAACAATGGACAGGTGCTGAGGACCAAGCATGATGGATAAATGAGTTAACTACGCCCCTTGCGCCATAACTATCTAGGGATTATGTTTGATAACCCTCCCATCTCGAGAGGCCCTCCGGCTGGATAAACTGTGCCAGAATCATGTAAATGCTGAAGTTCTGTAAATATTGTGTGAGAAACTTCCCTCCCGACACCCCCTCTGTTTTTTTTGTTCCCAACCCCTCCCACTCTCCCCCCTATAAAAAGCTTCGATAAAATACAGGTTTAAAACTCATGATATAAGGAAATCTCTAAAAAGGGAAACCTGGTAATAACAAGTTTTGTTGGGAAACAAATGTGTAGTCGCTGTGAAGAGTGGATTGTTACATTGTGGGTTCAGATGCGCTGTAGTAAGCTAACAAAAGAATGTTTAATAGATGTATTGTAGTCGTGTGTACATAGCAATCCTAACCTGGAAGGCCTGATAACATTGACTTGGCCATATATTTGATACCGCTCTGTTTTCTCACATTAACATGCACAAATTGCTCATTAACATCAGTGTGTGATACACACATGAAAGTCATTTACTTCTCAGGGAATATTTGCTGATACTACCCTTGCTGAGGATTCAGCAGTCAGCTGAAGCAGTTAAAGTCCAAGTTTTCCTGGATGTCTCAATACTAATAATAATCATAATAACTTTATTTCATATAACGCCTTTCTCCCAATGGGACTCAAATCACTTCACACTTACAGTACAGCGCGCGGTGCGCAGCACATAGGAATGTTACAGACACAGTCCCTGCCCAGGTGAGGTTACAATCTATGTTTTTGGGGCCTGAGGCACAGGGAGATGAAGTGACTTACCCAAGGTCAAATAATTAAAACAAATTCGATTTTTCTTATATTCCTAATAAATAATATATTAATCATTTAAACACAAGCAAGGCAAACGTGATACCTGGTATTCTGGGACAGAACAATTGCTCAAGATGTATCAAAGAAAAACAGCCTATTGATTTCAATGGGATTCTTTTCTTTGATACAGCAGATATGGGGACATATGTATCATGTGGCGAGGGAAACAATGAAATGATATGTATCAGAGTAAAATATCCCATTGAAATCAATATGATTTTATTCCTTGATATATTTGAGGCAACATAAATTGCACAACTTTGCCCTAAAATTGGACCACTTTTGCCTTGATACACATGCTCAATTGGTGCAGGGTTTGGCCCCAGAACTGTACTACATGTGTCTTGATACATGGGCACCGTAAGCCTCAATAACATTAATGATTTCAGAGGAAATGGCAGACACTTTAAATCCTAGCAAAAACCCCAAAAACATTTATTATCCCTGCATATTCACTGCAAACCCCACATTTGGACATGGCCCTGTGTTGGGTCTCTGTGTGACACGTCTAAGGACGGATATAATAAACACATCTCTCAGAGGTGTATGGGGGTTTATGTAGCAGTCTCTCAGCTACAAAACTGTAGAAAATAAATGTACAGCTTAACCCCGCAATAGCGCGATCAGATACAACGTGGATCCGCTTATAACGCGGTGTGAGCGTGGCTCCCAATAAATTACACAGTCACACACATAAGTACATTTATTATACCATAATACAAATACCTGTATACTACTGTATACAGCTGCTCAGGGAAGCGCGCTTTTGTCCGGTCACGTGGGTGGTGCATTGCGCTCTGGTGATGTGTCTAGCAGGCTATGCGACATCTGGTGGATGTTGGGGGTCGGACTCCAGGAAGTAGAGCCGGCTAGAGTGGAGCGTGCTGCTGTTGCTGGTTGACACCGGGACTTCACCGCCTCCCTATAGTGCTCCCTGCTGCAAGAAGCTTATCCAGCCCCCCCCCCCCACTTGTAAACAGTTTCCCCTCAGTCTAATCCCCCCCCTCTTGCATATAGTGCCTCTACAATGGCAGACCCCATGTCCGTGTTGTCGGATCCCCAGCACACCGCGCAGCTGATCCGAGTAAGTCCTGCATGGGGGTGCCGCTGGGACATCCGGGAGAGTTATCTCAGCTCTCCCCCTCCGGCGGACATGGAACCCCTGATCGCGGGCAAAAAATGTTATTCCACGATCCGCTTATAATGCGATCACATTATGTGGACCCCAAACACCGCGTTATAATGGGGTTCAGCTGTATCAATTAAAAAAATAACATTGCTTTGCTTTGCTACATATGGTGCAGTTTGTTGCCCCTCAATTGAACAACTTTTGAATTGATACTTACAGTATGCTTTTCTTTACTAAAGTCTCCTGACTACAAAAACAATAAGTGATTTAAATGTGATGGTTTTTTCCTTTGCTAAATCTGGTGCAATTCCTGTGCACTGGTTTTGCCCCAAGTTTGCACCTGGTAGACTTTAGTAAATAACCCCCACAGACCCTACAGACTCCTAGTGGGGGGGGGGCTATTTATCAGTCCCCAGGCTGCAAAACTAGGACAAAACAACAACAAAATATAGGATTTTCTTCTTTGATAACTCTGGTGCTTTAATCTTGCATCAGCTTTCACCTGCAGACAGGAGACTTTGCTAAATGACCCCCCTAGACCTCTAGGAGTGGCCAGGGGAAGGCAGAGTTTGTACAATTGTTGGGTATGATGGGGACCTTCCAGGTCTTTGCATTCTATTTAATTATCATTTTTTCCTGTATAGCGCTGAGCCGGTATGCAGTGCTGTATACAGAATGTTTGCAGGCACAGGCCCCTGCCTCTGTAGAGCTCACAATCTATATTTTTGGTTGCCTGAGACACAGGGAGATAAAGTGACTTGCTCAGACAAGAAGCCGACACTGTGTTCTTTTCAGAGTGAGCGCCTTGATTCCCGGAGGTGCTCCTTCAGCCCTATAAGTAAATCACATCTGACCATATATAGAATTGTTGACTCTAACTGATAAGTAAGTAACTTGGGAATTTTAGATTCATTTTCATAGGTTTTAAGAATCCGACAGCAGCCCCCTATACATATATCCTGGTTATCCAATTCACTATCGTTTTCTTTCTATGTTTAGAAACATGGCGTCCCAGGCGCGCACACTGGTGAATAAGATGAAGGAAAGCCAGGTGAGTAAGGCCTGTACCGTGTTATTACAAAGTCTCCCAACCTTTTCAGGAGCCTCATATACCTATAATTGGACCAACATGTAGTTGATATGTGACCAGCTTTTGAACCTCTCAGAGTTCTTCATCGGGTATGGCAGAAATACGTTGTCAGAGATACTTTCCCCAGAAAAGAAGTAGCAATGTATAATGAAAATGTTGGGAGACACATCGCCCCAGATGTACTGCACCGACACACTTTATTCGAGCAAATACCCAGTATGTACCTGGCAGATACCTGGAATGCGCCGCTCCTCACCTCTGACAAGCCCCATTGCGTTTGCCTTCCCAGCCTGGGTTCATGCCTGGCTGACGGGCGGCTGATCTGTTAAATGATAATGATTAGGATTTAATAGGCTGCAATGCTTCGCGTGTCTACCAGATGGCATAAATTCATGAATTGTAATGCAGTATATATATATATACTGTGCAGTATTGCAGCCAGCGGGAATAAAATGCTTCAATCCCTGCCTGGAAAATAACCCAATGCACTCGGGCAGAAAACAGTCACAAACCTCAATACACCCGGGTATACCCGAATTCGTGGGACTAGCCGAGCTCGAATAAAGTGTGTCGCCAGTGTATCAAAGAAAAGATCCTACTGATTCCAATGGGAAATGTTATTTGGAGCAGTTGTTTTTCTCTGCAGAATTTCACCAACTTTATGATTGATCTACCTCCTTCCTGTTTGACCAGATCTCATTGTTCTGTTTTATATTCAATCAGGCCATCAATTTTAAGGAAGACTGGAAGATAATTACAATCTTCATTGGAGGCAACGACTTGTGCCAGTACTGCCAAAATAGGGTATGTAAATATCACGAAGAGAAGTTTCTCTGGTAGGATATTGTCAATAAAACTCGCAAAAAATAAGTTTGTATTTAATGTACAGAGGCAGCAGCTGTTATCTGACCTTTTCTCTAATTGTATTTCGACATCTCCCCGAGATCCTCTCTAGATTTGCCGCAACAGATTAATGGCCCATCAGATTAACACAGCAGGGGTCCCAGCCTGGAAGAGACGCACAGTAAGAGTTAGGCTGAATCAATCACTCGACCTGCGCGCGTGACCCACAGGACTGTAACATGGTGGGGATACCGGCACCCCATAACGGGTCCTGTAACTCGGGAAGCAGGTGGTCCCCGGAACTGAAATCAATGCGGTTCAGCTCCGGAGACCCCCTGCTACAATACTGTAGTATTAAAATTAAATAAAACCCCTGCGATCTCCTGTTAGAGGCGCGCTGGTAGAGTGACTGATTCAGCCTATCTCTTACTGCGCGTCTCTTACAGACAGGTACTACCCGGTAGGATTAACACAAGAGGGACCCCTGCTGTGTTAATCCGATGGGCCATTTATTCTGCAGCGGACCATCTAGGACCACCACGCGGTATAGTGCGTGTTTCAACCCGAGAAATGGTCGGATAACGGCCGCTGCATCTGTATATATAAATGTTAAAAACGGTGTTTTATCTTGTATGCAAACTATTTAGCAATGTCCTGTTTTCCACGGGCCCAGTGTCCCTTTAATGTGCAGTTATTTAGTGTCTAAAAATGTTTGCTCAACGTATAGAGGTGTGTGTAAGCTGATGTGTAAATGTTGTGTTCTGCAATGAACATGTTTTAGTTTCCAAACGACAGTGTATCTCTGCTCACGTGTCATGCTCCAACCGAACCAATGCTTCATTCCCAAGCGCTGGATACTGATTATGAAGACCCGAAAATATTCCTCATTCATCAAATGGGGCTACAAAACCAGGGCTAGATCATGGTCACCTGGTGGCCTTGTCATTAGTGAGCCGGTATGACAGTGTTGCTGCTATTTGCATTTAGTAAAATAGAGGAATGCTGTGATGCAAATAGAATGATTAAAATTAGACTACAGGCATACCCCGCATTAACGTACGCAATGGGACCGGAGCATGTATGTAACTATGTAACACAGGCACACCCCGCATTAACGTACGCAATGGGACCGGAGCGTGTATGTAACTATGTAACACAGGCATACCCCGCATTAACGTACGCAATGGGACCGGAGCGTGTATGTAACTATGTAACGCAGGCATACCCCGCATTAACGTACGCAATGGGACCGGAGCATGTATGTAACTATGTAACACAGGCATACCCCGCATTAACGTACGCAATGGGACCGGAGCATGTATGTAAAGCGAAAATGTACTTAAAGTGAAGCACTCCCTTTTCCCACTTATCGATGCATGTTCTGTACTGCAATCGTCATATACGTGCATAACTGATGTAAATAACACATGTGTAACAGGCTCTATAGTCTCCCCGCTTGCGCACAGCTTCGGTACAGATAGGGAGCTGGTATTGCTGTTCAGGACGTGCTGACAGGCGCATGCGCGAGCTGCCGTTTGCCTATTGGGCGATATGTCCTTACTCGCGAGTGTACTTAAAGTGAGTGTCCTTAAACCGGGGTATGCCTGTACATGATTAAAGAAATATGATTCTTGCTCTGGGGAGAATTAATGATAGTAATAGGGAAACGTCACGAAGTGAAATAACCGGCTTTTCCTCTTTCAGGACCGATACTCGCTGAAGAATCACATAAAGCACATTGAAAGCGCTCTGGATATACTGTACGAGGAGGTAAGACTCTCAAACCCCTTTAACGTACTTCCCTTTGGGGAAGGACCATCTTCAGGACAAAGTAACAGCTATTTTTAGGAATACTATCTTATTGATCAGATTTGTGAATGGCCAAACGGTCCCCCTGTGGGTGGCGCTCCGCGTGTGTCCTGCGTGCTTTGGCGTGACCGAGGCGCAGAAATGATCTTGTTCGTAATCCGGGAGAAGGCAGGTGGCCCATTTCAAGATGCTCTTTAAGAGACCGTCAAGGACATTTGGTCTCGGCCGTTTTGCCGCTAGCATGTCCCTGCCGACGTTTAGCTGCCACTCCTCTCGCTGCAGGGACATGTCTCCGCCGGCCGTTTTGCCGCTAGGGTAATGCCCTAACCTTCACCCTTACCCTAAAAACCCTTCATCTTAACCCCTAATGCTAACACTACCCCCTACCCTGAAAACCTTAACTCCTTCACCCTTTCCCTAAAAAAAGAATCTTAACCCCTAATAATAACGCAACCCCTTACCCTAAAACCCCTTACCCTAAAACCGCTTACTCTTATTCCCTACCCTAAAAACCTACAGTAACATCTTACACTAAAACCCCTTGCCCTAATTCCCTACCCTAAATACCTAACCTCTTACCCTAAAACCCCTTACCCTTATTCCCTACCCTAAAAACCTACAGTAACATCTTACACTAAAACCCCTTACCCTAATTCCCTACCCTAAATACCTAACCTCTTACCCTAAAATCCCTTACCCTAAAACCACTTACTCTTATTCCCTACCCTAAAAACCTACAGTAACATCTTACACTAAAACCCCTTACCCTAATTTCCTACCCTAAATACCTAACCTCTTACCCTAAAACCCCTTACCCTAAAACCCCTTACCCTTATTCCCTACCCTAAAAACCTACAGTAACTTCTTACCCTAAAACCCCTTACCCTAATTCCCTACCCTAAATACCTAACCACTTACCCTAAAACCCCTTACCCTAAAACCCCTTACCCTAATTTCCTACCCTAAATACCTAACCTCTTACCCTAAAACCCCTTACCCTAATTCCCTACCCTAAATACCTAACCTCTTACCCTAAAATCCCTTACCCTAAAACCGCTTACTCTTATTCCCTACCCTAAAAACCTACAGTAACATCTTACACTAAAACCCCTTACCCTAATTCCCTACCCTAAATACCTAACCTCTTACCCTAAAATCCCTTATCCTAAAACCGCTTACTCTTATTCCCTACCCTAAAAACCTACAGTAACATCTTACCCTAAAACCCCTTACCCTAATTCCCTACCCTAAATACCTAACCTCTTAACCTAAAACCCTTACCCTAATTCCCTTACCCTAATTCCCTACCCTAAAAGCCTAATCTCTTACCCTAAAACCCCCTACCCTAACCACTAAAACCCCTTAAATTAACTTACCTTATTGAAAAACAGGCTTTGGCTGAGCGGCAGCAGTGAAGGGACCCATGGCGGTGAAACGCCAGCGGAACCTTGGTCGCGGCAAAATGGCTGTGACCAAATGTTCAATTAAGCTTTAAAAAAGCTACCCGCTTAACCACTTTTTGTGTACCCGGTGGAGGAAATGAGCCCGGTGTTTTAAAGCCGCATTATTCAATTGGGGCCCAAAGCAAGAATCCTCTATTCACATCACATGTCACTACTCAATGTACCTCACCCATCTTCTCACACACACTTAATGTCCACAGCAATTGGTATATTAGTTTAGGTTCTTGCTTGGTTCAGGGCTGACTGTTAACTATCACCCTTTTCCTCTCATGGCAGCCCTATTATTTTAAATATTAAAGTCAAAAATAAGGAGCCCAACGGAGTGAGGGTTCTGACCCAAAGTAAATGGCATTATTAGAATATTTCTGACCTTGATGCCTCACGATGGGTGTGGGACCCAATGAGTCTCTTTGGGACCTATGCCGATTGCTTGTGCCTAACGCCATCTCTAATTTCATCTTCCTTAAGAGGAACACGCTACACTGAAAGGACTTCATAAGAGTTAACTACTGACCAACGTAGAGAACAGAGAGACGGCAATGATTGCAGGCGCCTTTCAATAATCACATTTTTTGATAACATCCATTTTCTATCCCGTGCTCCATACACTCTAACTGGGAAGAGATGGCAATTTTCCATGGGAACCAAAACATATCAACTCCAAACCAAGACGTTTTAAACGTCATGGCAGTCATTGTGTCTTCATCCTTCTACTTTGTACAATACTATATAAATATAATACAGTGAAGAAGAAAAGTTGTGGGCCTTTTTTTTCCAACCCTGATTTGTCATTGTCAAATATATTAGATAATCAATCATATTAGGGAATAGTTGTGTGTGTGTGTGTGTGTGTGTGTGTGTGTGTGTGTGTGTGTGTGTGTGTGTGTGTGTGTGTGTGTGTGTGTGTGTGTGTGTACGTATATATATATATATATATATATACACACACACACGTCGTTTATTTTTAAGTTGTCTCAAATATATGAGCAAATTTGTGTTTGCTGATCATTTTGGACAATTATGACTGTTGAAAAAGTGGCAAAAAAACTGCTTATATCTTACTCAGAGAGCACTTTGACCCTCATTGAAAACATAGCTGATTTGTTTACAAAAATGGACACGGTTCTCACATATTTGCATTTAAACAAATCAAGGTGGCATGTTTTTTGCCTTGCAAATCGACACACAGCGCTCTACCAAACCGTCTGTGTTTCCATGAATTATTTACATTTGAGCAAACCAGGGCACTGCTTATTTCTGTCAGTACCTACTCCTCGGTGTGTAACTACTGTAGTGTCTCTAGATCCCACGCGCCTTTGTGAATCTGGTGGAAGTTATGGAGATCGAAGGTCTTCGCCAGGTAACATCGGAGTCTCTTGGCTGCATTCTTTTAAAACCGTGAGTATTGACATCAAAATGTGAACATGACTTTTACCATAAGGTAACACTCATCTGTATCTAATGTATCAATGCAACTGAGGTAGGAGAACCGGTCCAAATCCGTTTCCCGGATTTTTCCAAATTTACCATTCAGAATCCGTTCCGCGGTGTAAAATCCACCAACGGATTGTTCTAGTTTCAATCCGCGCCAATTCATCCAAAACCGCCATTGGATACAATCCGCTGGTAGATTTTAACAATCCATCAGCAGATTCCGTAATCCGCTGATGGATTTTAAGAATCTAATCCACAGATTGCAGAATCCGCCGATGGATTATCGGTGTTAAAAATTAAATTATTAATTAATTTTGAAAAAAAATAATAATAATTTAATTCCACAAGAGGCAAATCGCCATTTTTTAGACTGATTCGCTGAAATCCGCGGACCAAAGGAACCGGCTAATTCGGATCCGCCGAAAAAATATCCCTGTCTCTACTGTACAGTTGATAATTTTGCTGCTTTCTGTACCTAAACTAACCCTCCGTCACAGATTTGATAAATTCCTGTTCTACTACAGATGCAGGGGCCATTATTTTAGCAAATCACGCGGTGTATACCTCGGAATACCCATGTGATGGCGCGCGATTTCTTCCAACCGTACCGCGCTAAGACGCGTGTCGACTCGGGTTTGTATCGGATTCAGAAAATTGCATTTTAGCACGGTCTGCAATACCGTCGAGAAACTCAAGTGGGCGATCGCGAGTCTAATAGCAATTCAACCTGTCTTTTATTGCCGTACAGTTCTGCAAGTGTGTAATTGTAATCTGTAGATTAACTTTATGAGTTCATAATGTATGGTGTACATGGGAAAGAAGTATTTTGTACGAATTAAGTGTTGTATTTGTACAGGATAATAAAGGGAAAAGGAGTAATACAAAAATACAACGTCGCTTCTTCTTCCGAATGTTAAATATTTTTTTCGCTCATGTGTACAGTATGTCTCTGCTAAGAAACCCCAAAAATAAAAATGTATATCTTTTATTCTATATGTATTAATCAATACTTTCAACTTTTGCTACTGTAGGCTTGCTCTTCTTTTCATACTGTTTTTATTTTATGCGTATGCGTGTATGTCTCATTGGAACCTTGTTGAAACACATATGCGTGTCATCACATTTAGGCGCATGCATGTATGTCTCATTGGAACCTTGTTGAAACGCATATGCAGTCTTGGTTCGGGGTGGGAAGGGAGCGATGAAATCAGGAACACACCATAAAAATAAAGAAAATGAAAACAATAATAGTGCAGTATATCAATACAGTTGGAACTTAGTAGATGTCTTGGCTCTATAGGAATTCCTACTTACAACAAGTGTAATAAAAACTGGCAGTGGTCTTACTCAGTCAGTGTTGGAGAAGTTAGATCTCACACATGATGATAGATTCTGGCTCAGGAAAATTTCAGAACAAAATTCTTGCAGATGTCATTTGCTCAGATCCAGATGAGATGGGGCGTATATGAAATATAAAAAAACGGACCAATGGTCTAGATTGCAAAGACACTTTTATTGCAAAGAAATAGAATAGGAAATGTACTTACAATAAGTACAATGACTTGTACACATAACGGTTTCGTGAGACAGTTGAAAAGCTGATCCTAGATGGTGAAGATTACTCCCGTCCTCCCGCAACTCCAACCTCACCGCCGATGGATGGCGTCTGACATCACTTCCGATGAACGGGTGACGACATCCGGTTGAAGGCGATTGCGACGGACAGCAATGGATCAGCAGTGGAGCTCGGTCATCTTCACTTCGTGGGCAGCTGCAGCAGACTGACTTTCTCAAGCTTATATTTCATATACGCCCCATCTCATCTGGATCTGAGCAAATGACATCTGCAAGAATTTTGTTCTGAAATTTTCCTGAGCCAGAATCTATCATCATGTGTGAGATCTAACTTCTCCAACACTGACTGAGTCAGACCACTGCCAGTTTTTATTACACTTGTTGTAAGTAGGAATTCCTATAGAGCCAAGACATCTACTAAGTTCCAACTGTATTGATATACTGCACTATTATTGTTTTCATTTTCTTTATTTTTATGGTGTGTTCCTGATTTCATCGCTCCCTTCCCACCCCAAACCAAGACTGCTTCTGTAGGGAATCTTTGCATATTCCTTGGAAGGTTGAGAAGTATTTTTTTGGGTTACACATCATTATTTCTACTTGTTTTTGTGTGTTGTAATTTGCACCTGCTATTTGGGGGGATTTTAGCGCCTATTCAAATCACCTGGGTTCACTCTGAAACGCATATGCGTCATCCCATTTAGGCGCATGCGTGAAAAAAAATTTAAATCGTAGTTCGAAATGAAATATTCATACATTTTGGCTACAGTCTCCATGTTATCTGCTGCAGGATTAATTGCAGAAAATATTAAAAATGCATAACTACAGTCAGGTTTTTTTATACATGTACGGTGTACACATGGTGTACAGTCCAGTCAGCAATTGTGCAAGGATACTATAGGAATGTAGAAAAAAAGCACACAGCTTTGAGTTTTCTAAGTTTTTATTATGAAGCGCTTAAATTTGATAATGTCTTCAAGGTCGAATCACAATGGACCACTGTGGTAGACTTGGTTTTTATCTGGTTTTAAACACCTGCAAATTGACACACTAGCATAGACAGAACTGTACACATTACAATTCATTAATTTCTGCCACCTGGCGGATACACGAAGAATTGCACCCAAAGAAATCCGAAACCATTCAATTAAATCAGATCAACAGCGGTAAACCGCGGGTAAACTTGGCGGTGTGAGGGCGGCGGGAATGAGGCGTGAATACCGTGTGGAATACAGCAGAGCACACGAAAAAGGATTTGGGATTTGTTAAAATGATGGCCGCTGCATCTGTATTTCTATGAAGTCAGAAAAAAAAAAGAGTTGCCCTAAAAGTTGTTGGGGTCTCCTTTCTCTGTAGCAACCTGTGCCCATGCATTATAAACCCACGAGAAGCGTCGCCTGAGTTGAATGAAGTCAAACAGTTAAACCGAAACTTGCAGGTAAGGAGTGGATGCCTTTCATTGTCATGCCGTAATGTACATTCTGTTTGAAGAGATGTAAGCCCCTATTTATAGTAAGTTTCCTTGTCGGGGAAGCCAACTGAGTTGCATTCATTTCAATGGGGCTCAAAGACTTCCCTGGCATAGAGAAGCCTTCCCAGGCATAGAGAAGCCTTCCCGGGGCATAGAGAAGCCTTCCCGGGCATAGAGAAGACTTCCCGGGCATAGAGAAGACTTCCCGGGGCATAGAGAAGCCTTCCCGGGCATAGAGAAGCCTTCCCGGGGCATAGAGAAGCCTTCCCGGGGCATAGAGAAGCCTTCCCGTGGCATAGAGAAGCCTTCCCGTGGCATAGAGAAGCCTTCCCGGGGCATAGAGAAGCCTTCCCGGGGCATAGAGAAGCTTTCCCTGGCATAGAGGAGCCTTCTCGGGCATAGAGGAGCCTTCCCAGGCATTGAGAAGCCCAATCACATCACATTGAAATAAGGGCCTTTGTTCCTCTTCCTTCCCACTGTCGCCTTCATGGTCTCAGCAGTATTCCCAGGGAATTACAGCTAAAATGTTCATTCCCCATATTTTAATCTCACAAAATGACATATAGTGAGCAAGTTTGCAATGACGTAACAGTGGCATCATCAAAGGGACATTGCAATAGAATCAGCAATGGGAGCGGCAGATGATAAAAACACAGGGGGTTATTTACATAACTGGGGCCAAACAAGGGCAAAAAAACAGTGCCAGATTGACCTAAGGAAAATCTCCAGTTGCTTTTAATGGAATATTTGTCCTTGATAAATATGGTGCTGTTTTTGGCACTGGATTTGCCCCAGTTTTGCCGCCGGGAGCCTTCGGTAAATAACCCCCGTGCGCTCGTACTGTAGCTCCTTCAGATAATGAGACCCAGTGCAGCTTTGTATCGCTGGTTCTGTGTGCGTTCAGTGGAGCGTTCCAGGTCCATGAGAGGTTACAATGTCTTCATTTCAAGTCATTATCACTCTTCTATTTAATGTAGGAACACAGTTGTTTGATTCAATTATCTTCAAAAGATGTAGAAATATTTTAGATGGTAACGTGTTATATAATGTAGAAAATATATTAATGACCATGGAGAGCAGGAGTGGCCAACTCCAGTCCTCGTGGGCCACCAGCAGATCGGGTTTTCAGGATACCCCTGCTTCAGCACAGGTGGCTGAAGACTGAGCCACCTGTGCTGAAGCAGGGATATCCTGAAAACCTGATCTGTTGGTGGCCCTTGAGGACCAGAGTTGGCCACCCCTAATGTAGTGCAATGGTGGGCAACTGGAGGCCCGCGGGTCCTCCGTCCACAACCCCCAACCACTGCCCACCCCAGCAGCCCACTCTCTACCTCTCCCCAGTGCAAAGGAGCAGAGATGTTGCTGCCACAGACCGTAGCTTCTCCACGCTCCTTCCGCTGTTTAATAACAGCGCGCTGATAAATAATGTACTGTCCCGCTCCTTTCTTGTGCTAATTACTGGTAACCAGCGAAAGAAGGGGAGGGGCAGTATTCATCAGCGGGCCACCATTACACTGCTGACCAGTGGGAGAGCAGACAATCTTCTACCCGCGGCTGGAAGCGTTCCTGCTGCCTCTGCACTGGGGAGAGGCAGCATAAGCCCTTTTGAGGGTCGCACATGCAGAGCTTGAATAGATCATGTTGCCCACTACTGATCTAGAGCAATAATATTTTAGGTGCAAAGGACAGTTTGGCTGGGATTCCTTGAATTTGGAAATATTTTTGTCTGAAAGGGTTCAAAACCGCCGTTTTAAACCATAGAAATGGAAAATATCCACCTTCATAATGTGAAAAGATGACAGGATGTCTATCTTGGATGTCGGTGTTCTTTTACAGAGACCGATGGGTATTTATCATTGTCATTTACATCATTGGTATGGGGGGAAGAAGCAATAAACTCCCACTGCCCAGCTGGGATGCCACCTAAACCCGCTGAACCAGCCCCCTCTTCCACAAGAAGCCTCACTGGTCTCATTATCCTTTATTCGTACGGTGACGGCATGTTCTGCAGCGCAGGACCGTGAGTGAGACGGATAATATAGCAATACGTGCACAAATATGACATTAGCACAAACTGGTACAACCGGGAGAGAAGCCACTGCTCCACAGAGCTGGCAATCTAAAATGAAGAAGGGGTTTAAGAGCTGTGTTGATGAGACGAAGACATGGCTTGTTCTATGGCTTCTCGTTGTAGGCAATGGATGACAGGTGTCATGGTGGGGACTGGAAGAGGTGTAAGAAAGTCTGTATGTTTCATAGGGTTTCTTTAGGCTTTTTTTGGGTAACCGTTAAACGTATGAATGGTGGAGGAGTCTAAGTCTGCATCTGATCCATACAGAATATAACTATTTACACAACAAACACAGAGTGTTGTAGTGTGACATTGTACTAACCCTTCATTATGTCCCTCACAGACACACGTTGCTGCCTTGGGTGCGAAGGAGAAATACCAGGAGCGCGAGGACTTTGCTGTAGTGACGCAGCCATTTTTCCAAAACACCGTTGTACCAGTGAATAGCGTAAGTCACGTTCAAGTTTAAGAGGAAATCTCTGTTGACTTGTCAGATCGCCGAGACCTGTTACCGTCATCTAAACCGTGTCATTTGTATATTTTACCTAGCTGTGTTCTGGCTTATTTTGTTAACGTTATGAAAACTAGTAGGAAGATGGACAAAATAAAAGTATATGTCCTTCCTGCGGACATCTCGGGCAGCGGAAATTGGTACAGTAATTGGGAGTTTTAAAGCTGGGTGAGATAATGTATGCTACCATTTGCGATCACAGCAGTCTTCCTGAGCTTCTGGAAGGAGGTGTGAGTTCTGGAGAGGACCTGGTTTCTACAGGTGGCCTTCCTTATAATAGTCTTCTGGGAGGATGTACATTTACCAGTCGCATTGATTAAATCCATGTTAATGAGGCTTCTGAAACTACAGAAATAAAGAGATTATGGTCGAAGAAATAAAAGCCAGAGTAAGATAGGCAGGAGGTTACTTCAAGGAGAAAGAGGGTCTCAGTGAGTAAAGACTCTGACTAAATAGTGCCACTTGAGTTTGAATTGGGAGCTTGGTTCAGTTACTAGTGTTGGTTCCCTGTGACCTTGGGCAAATCACTTTATCTCCCTATGTCTCAGGCACCAAAAACTTAGATTGTAAGCTCATCTGGGTAGGGACTGTGTCTGTAAGAAACTCCTATATTATGAGTTCACCCGCACTATACTATAATTGTTACGCACTTTGAGTCCCATTGGAGAAAAGTGCTACATGAAGTAAAGTTGTTATTATTATTATTAAATCTGCTGTTTCCTTTCTTCAGAACGGAGAGGTCGATGTGGATTTCTTCTCCGCGGACTGCTTCCATTTTCATGAAAGAGGTCATGCGGAGATGGCCATTGCTCTCTGGAATAACATGGTACGTGAGAATAATCCAGCGCTAAAACTGCGTTACATAGAAATATAGTCCATGCAACGGATGCACCACCCTTTCCGAGAAGAAGCAGAGTCAGACCTCACAATTGTATGTATGTCTTTATTTATATAGCGCCATAAATGTACATAGCGCT
Source organism: Ascaphus truei (assembly GCF_040206685.1). NCBI lineage: Eukaryota > Metazoa > Chordata > Amphibia > Anura > Ascaphidae > Ascaphus > Ascaphus truei. The sequence continues at coordinate 23,745,974 of NC_134486.1, forward strand.
TCACAGTAGTAATACATGTGGTAATCAAATAAATAACAGATAATATAAATAACAGGTCATGGGAATAAGTGCTTCAGACATAAATGTAACATTAAGGAAGAGGAGTCCCTGCTCCGAGGAGCTTACAATCTAATTGGTAGGTAGGGGAACATATAGAGACAGTAGGAGGGAATTCTAGTAAGTGCGTCTGCAGGGGGCCAAGCTTTATGTATCATGTGTTCAGAATGTTCACAGTGCTATTCATATGCTTCTTTAAGCATATTTCCCCGTGAGGAAGTCTGACTCCATGCCAACGTTATATACTCAAATGCAAGAAAATTGTATTTAGAATCAGAATCAATGCCACCATTTAGTGATCAGAGATGAATCCTTCCACGTTTCTGCTTCTCCTACCCTTTAGTGAAATCACAGTTTTTGGTAAAAACTGCGAAATTATTACAAAGCAAATCACAAAACGGTCAAATATTTCTATCAGTGGATGCTTCTCTTTTACTTCTAACGTTTATAATGCAAACTCGTTTTTATTCCTTATCTTCTTGTGGGTTTTATTTACAGTTGGAGCCAGTTGGAGAGAAACAAGAATTTAACAACTTCACACATGACCGATCGAAATTAAAATGCCCAATAGATGTAAGTAAGCAAGTCTGGTTTGGTGGTTCCCCAACTTGTACCTAGTCCCTCATACCCAGACACGGGCACCCAGCCCCTCATACCCAGCCCCTCGCACCCAGCCCCTCATACCCAGCCACTCGCACCCAGCCCCTCGCACCCAGCCCCTCATACCCAGCCACTCGCACCCAGCCCCTCGCACCCAGCCCCTCATACCCAGCCCCTCATACCCAGCCCCTCATACCCAGCCCCTCGCACCCAGCCCCTCATACCCAGCCCCTCGCACCCAGCCCCTCGCACCCAGCCCCTCATACCCAGCCACTCGCACCCAGCCCCTCGCACCCAGCCCCTCATACCCAGCCACTCGCACCCAGCCCCTCGCACCCAGCCCCTCGCACCCAGCCCCTCGCACCCAGCCCCTCATACCCAGCCACTCGCACCCAGCCTCTCGCACTTTTGCAGATGGTGTGCTAACCCAGCGCTGCGCAAACTGGGGGGCGCAGCAGTTATAGAGGCCCCGCACTCTCCCCCCAGGCATTTAAATTAAGTTCCAGGGGACCACGCAAGGCCTCTATAATACACTTCCCTTCCAGCAACGCGTCGTCCTGGTTACCCGGCGTCAAATGATGTTACCATGGTGATATGACGTCACATGACCCCGCGTGTCATTGACGCCGGGGTCAAGCGGGAGGGGGGGGGCATTCGCCGTGGAGAGCAGGCAGAGGTGCGCACAGGGAAACGTTTGCGCACCCCTGAGATAACCAATGCCTTGCTCAGCTATTTCATTTACCTGGAGTTGTTAGTGTACTACATTCCTGCCCATGATGACAGTGAAGAATTAAATAACATACTTTGCATTTAACAAGCCCAAATATACACAACTGTTTTGTGGGTAATGATACCTCAACATCAGCATTCCTCATAGATGCATTTAGCACAGTACATGAGCTCTGGGGAACTCAAGTCACCTCTTTAGATCTGTATATGAATGTATATGAATAATAGACGTGTGCGCTCCCACACCCTCTGTTTCTAACTACATATACATTTGAAGGATAAACGGCAGGTTTGTGCAACTCGGGCGTCCTCAACTCCAGTCCTCAAGACCCCCCCAACAGGTCCGGTTTTAAGGCTATCGCAGCTTCAGCACAGGTGGCTCAATCAGTGGCTCAGTCAAAGAATGATTGGGTTTAAAAATAATATAATAACATGATTAGGAACTATCTGAATGTAATAATAATTTTAAATAAGCCTTGTGACACCGAATTTACCATTACTACTCCTAGGAGCGCCCTTATCTCTTCACTCGGAAAAACAGTGGGCTCCCTGAAATTGAAAAACCCGAACCGGAAGACAACGGAGACCAAGTGCCGTACTGGTCGGTGATCGTGGCGTCCATAGGCGGGGTGGCACTGGGATGTGCCGTTGTTGGTATCGGAATGTCTATGACTTCTCGGAGACGCAAGCGGAAGCAGAAGCAATCTGCAGGAGTCGGCTCAGCCTTCTGAGAGACACCCCACACCCCTTGTCCCCCCACAAAGTCTCATTGGGATCCCTCTCCTACAGAAGTAAATTTGATTCCTAAGACTGGCATGGGGCCACCCTCCTTATAATTAAGTTTGGGTTAAGCCCTTTCGCTGCCCATAGCACCTGCAACACGTAGCCCACAGGCCCCTGTGGCAGTGAAAGGGTTGGACTTCTATCATGTAGAATAAAGTGGCCTTTTGTATGGAGGCGGTTAGAGCAAAATGAAATGTGACCAGCACTATTGCATATCATTGCCATGATATGTTGTGATAAATTGTGCCAGTATTTTCGATGACTCCTGTGGGAGATCTGTGATATCATAATATGATATCATTGCAGCCAATGGCACAGTTCATATTAGTATTCAAATAACTACACACAAACTATATAAATTGCACCAATTGTAGATATTAACCATCATATATTCCACTCCATGCCATAAGGATTTTCTTTGTAACGTCCTGTAAAATATAATGTCGTTCATGAAATTCATTTCCATGGATCAGGCGTGTGTGGGTCATGTCTTGTTTATTCATAATGTTCTTTGTATGTGTGGATCAGGCACCAGTACAATAAGGACCAACAGCACCACAAGGAAAGGCAGCGGGAAAAAAAACTTGACATTTGTAAAATATTCTACATGTAGACGTCTCATGAAAATATGACCCCACCTGCAACCCATGATTTGTGTTGCAAAATACCTGCCCGGAGTTAAATTGTTCACTTACAGAGACGGGGTCCTTTTTTTTACAACCTCCAGGCTGTGAGAACAAAGCACACAAAAAAAGCCGCTTCATCCAAACACAGTAGAAGAAACACTGCAATGACAGATTTTTTTTTCTGTATTAAATCTAGTGTTTGGTGCCTGTATTGCACCAGTGTTGTAAGTCTGCAGATGAATAACCCCTTTCCTCTGAATGATCTACTGTAATACAGTATGCCTGATCTAGTATTTGACTGGAAATTTGTTAAAAAAATATATACTGTATATATTTTGTAAAACAGTAGAGAAAGAAAATGTGTAATGTGTTAAAAAAAAATATTTGTAAGTAAACACATTGTGAAAATAGAGATACAACTAGTGCTGTATGTACAGGAATGACATTGTATGCAAATCACCGCTGCAAGAATAAAGAACAGATGAATACAATGTTGGCACTGAGAATACTCCTTCTTACAACCATCAAAATATTAAGGGGGAAGTTAATGGTTGATGACCTGTCTGTAAATGCAGCTGTTTTAAATGCACACCGTATAGTAAATACACACAAGTTTAAAGCAACAATCCCACATTTGTGTATTTTTCTTGGAGAAACGATAGCAGGGGCCCCTGGAGGCAGGGTTGCCACCTTCTATTGAAGGCTGACCGGAGACTTTTTGCAATAGCATTTTTTGTACATTCATTTATTTTATTTGTGCATTTATTTCTTCATCGCCCGGCATCATCTCCCCCTGCAAGGTCTAGGCAGCATGGCTCCACGACGTCAAATGGCGTGCGTTGCCATGACAACGTGACGTCACAGCCTCATGCAGCGTCAAGTCGCCATGACAATGGGACGCCTTATGGCGCCGAGGCGTTACGTGACGCCCCGTTGTCTTGGCAACGTGACGGCAGAATGTCATGTAGTGTCTCGTTATGGCAACGCGGCAGCATTTGCCGTCGCGCAGCCATGTTGACAGGATTTGCAAGGGGAGATGCCGCCCGGCAATTTTTCAGGTAAACTCGTAGCCCAAAGATACGTGACCAAAACCCGTAGTGAAGAGGTCAAACCAGGAGTGGTGGCAACCCTGCCTGGAGGTAAACCGCAATATTTGTACCTCCGGGGAGCCAGTGGTTCCCAGAATATTTTTATATACCGGTAAAATGAAAGTAAAATGAAATATTGCTTCCGGGTCATTCTATAGGAAGCTGCACTGTCATGTTCTGATGACATTGCGACTTCCTATTGGCCCATGGGAGTGAGGCTTGAATGGCAGCCATATTGATTTCACAAAAGGAACCAGAAGCACTGCCACAGAAAAAGGTTCCGATTCTGTAAACACATGGCATTTGAGTAGGGGGAATTGTTGCTTTAAGATTGCTATGAATCAGCCACCTGTGATGTACGACAAACACAGCAATGCTTTGCTCATCAAATATTTGTAAACCCAGCAATGTGTATGTAACCCATATTCCCCCTCCCCCCCCCCCCCCCCAGACTCATCTGCTGTATCTAGGGTGCGTGAGGGCGGATTACATGCGTGTCGGTGGTGCATACCTGTGTGGAACAGGAGGGCCTGAGCTTCCAGCGGTGGTGTTGGGGAGACAGGACCAGGCTTCTGGGGTACTAGCCTCCAAATGTCTTAGTGGTGCAGCGCCTCCATCTTCTATAGCTCCCAGGGATACGGGAGAGGACCCGTAGAGAAGAGAAACCCGGTTCCCAGGGTGGATGCTCCCGAATCACACAATAGTCTTTGGTAAAAGCCAATGTCTCTCTTTATTGTATATACAGAGGGCACACAGCAGCCTCGCAGCATGCAGCTGCAACAACAACAGCAGTAGCAGCGCACACAGAGTCCCCAAGGTGTACAGTCTCCTCTCCTTTCCTCCAAGTATGGTTCTCAGGATGGTCTGGGGGGGCCTCAATACCCTGATGCCCACCGCAGAGGATGCCCTCTGGGTGGGGGTAGACATTCCCTCTCACCCCTGCATCAGGGTGAGGGGCATTGTTCCACCGGAGCCTCAGCTCTTCACGCTCCAAACTCACAGGCCAGACTCTGACTATACCTACTCCAGCTCCTCTGACAGTCAAGCCTGGACTCACTCCAGCCTCAGACTAACCAACTCCCACGACAGAACAGACAGTCACTTACAGGAGTTGGCCGCTAAATAGAGTCAGCCCCACCTCTCATGACGTCAGCAGAACTTCCCCTCAGGCTCATGCCTGCAGCAGAATCCAGGGCCTGCATCTATCAATCAAGGCAGGGCTTGAAGGGGGAATATCCCATGATTACTACTGGCGCCTGCCCTTAACAGGCCTTACCACAGTAGGAGAAAGATATTTATAGCCCGTGCTGTTTACAGGGGGCTACATGTATCTTACAAAATATAGAAAATGCAGCAAATGGAAGTATTGGGGAGAAAAAAAACAGGCCCTTCAGAACAGAATGAATCACCAGATTTGCCATATCAGATAGCAATACAAGAAGTCCGGTGGAACACCAGTTTTCCCAAGCAGAATAGTAACTTACAGTATCATATCAGTATCAGAATTAATTACAGCAAATAAAAAAATACTTATGGATATAGTCGCATGTCTGAAACAGGTCTGCAACCCCCTGCCTTTCCCCATTACCTCAGCATACGATGCTTCCACTGCAGCCAGGGATTCTGGGTGATGACATGCAAATAAGCACACAGTGTTAGAGATGGGTGATTTTTATGTGTACAGATTTTGATGCACCACGGATCGGCTGGTTCCTTTGGCCCGCAGATTTCCACAGATCACTCTTGTCGAACCTTTTTTATAACTGTGTAATCCCTAGACAGAGGTGGCACCCATTTTCATCTCACCCAGAAGAGTGAGGTTGCCCATGTTCTGTTTATCTTTTATTTAATCTCACCTACCAGCCTCAGTAACTCATAGCCCTCAGTACATATTATTACTTTGTGCTTGAAAGGTTACAATCAATATAAAACATATTCATTAGAGGTGTGCTAATACACACTGCAACACTGCAACACATCAGCTGGTTTCGCCCACACTGCTAGAGCTGTGGCCTAGAAAAGCAGTAGTTGAGGGTTCCAGTCCTGTTGGGTTTGACACCATTCCAGTCGTTAGGTCAATATACTGTAGTTGGTATGAAAATCCTTTTAGGACATGTGGGTTGAGACTCATTTAAATACACTTTGCATGGCCATTGGCATATCTCCCATCCAGGTACCACAGGTGTGCTCCCTTTTCAGCACAGTCATGTCTCCCTAATTTATTTGCCGGGAGGGTTGACGACACGTACACACAATTTGAAAGGTCTCGCTCGATTTTAGTGGATGCCTGCCGTATTGCACTGCTTTATCAGCACAGCCTGGGTTACAGAAGTGCAGAGCCAGTAAACCTACCCAGAGACAGCTATTTGGACCTTTTAGCTCTCATCAGTGTGAGGATGGTTACACTGGCTTTGCAATGTGAAACTTGCACTGGGTACAATTAGACACAACAGATGTTATGTTGAGGAAGAGAAGTGACAAATCCTCCTCCATACAGTGTACAGCAAGTTCTGCTTTTCACCATTATCTCTTAGCATACAGTGCTTCCACTGCAGCAAGGGATTCTGGGTAATGACATGCAAATGAGCACACCGTGGTTAAACTATATTCAGCTTTTGAACTCTAAAAACAATGGCTTGAATCCAGATAGTGGGTACATGAAGCATTGGGGCACATACATCACGTGTCAGTACGGGTTATCGCATCCATTCTGGTGTGAACTCGCCCCGTAACGGGTGCCATAATCCGTACCAGCACTTGATGCAGCCGGCCCAGTCGCGACATTTAACCCACTTCATGCTCTACATTTCAGACACGGTGTGAGCACAATAGGCTGAAACGTCTTCACACCTCTGCTACTCACTGACCTCTAACACCTGTATACTTAGCCCTGATTTATACTAATCCTCCCACCACTCCACTTGAAGACTCCCTGCTGAGCTTACCTCCACCCCTGCTCAACACCTTAGCATACAGTGTATATGTTAAAAAAATGTACGGTGTTACAGACAGGACAGTATATAATGTCCGGTGCACGGGAACGGCAGGAGGGACCCTTAACCCAACCAAAACTAAAAAGCAACACAGGTAATGTCCCCAGCACTCAGTGTTAATAAAACGAAAAAACACGGGAACATGCCAAAATATATCAATTGTATTGAAATAAAATACACAATATAGGATATACAATTAGAAGGATGTTATCACTATCCCAGGGAAAATCTATGTGTACACAAGCCAAATTCTGGCATGAGGGGAGTATATGTATTTCCTTCTAAGTTATGCAGGCACTGCACACGATGAAGAAACGGTGAATAGGGATCCCGGTTTTAACCGATTAACAGCGGAAAACCACCACCAGCTGATCATCTTGCACTTCCAGGTAAAGGCGATGAAAATGAAACATCATTTCCTATTGGGTTTCACCCTCTTGTAGCAACCCAGCCACAGGTACTGTAGGAGACAAAGGCGACACGGGGGAGGTATGGAAATTAAACGAAACTGCGCAGATAAAAACACCTCATTCAAATGTGTGTCAGGTTTTACTTCATTGTTATCACCGATAAGCGGGGGTTTTTATTCAAGTGAAAATACAAAATAAAAATGTAGGGTATGGGGTTATATGGTAAGGGGTTAATGTTTTTAGGGTAGGGATTTCGGGTAAGGGGTTAATGTTTTTAGGGTAGGGGATAAGGTTAGTACTGTGGGGTTTTAGAGTAGGGGGTAGGGTTAGTGGGTTACCTTGGCGGTGAAGCAATTGGCAGAGTGCTGTCCCTGTGGCGAGGTAATAGGCGGCTGAAAACCAGCGGCCATTTGGTCATAGCAAAACGGCCGCCACCGAATGTCTTAGACCGGTCCTGGGGGGGGGGGGGGGAGTTCTTATCCGTTACATTCCTGTTCTCTGTTCCAAGACACCGTGTGGTTGGACTCAGTAATGACACCCTTTCTGTTCCCACTAAACATTTTCACCTGGACAGGACCTCCCTTTTACCCTAATCCCCCAACCTAAAAACCTAACCCCTTACCCTAATCCCCCAACCTAAAAACCTAACCCCTTACCCTAATCCCCCAACCTAAAAACCTAACCCCTTACCCTAATCCCCCAACCTAAAAACCTAACCCCTTACCCTAATCCCCCAACCTAAAAACCGAACCCCTTACCCTAAACCCCCAACCTAAAAACCTAACCCCTTACCCTAAACCACCAACCTAAAAACCTAACCCCTTACCCATATCCCCTAACCTAAAAACCTAACCCCTTTACCCTAATCCCCCAACCTAAAAACCGAACCCCTTACCCTAAACCCCCAACCTAAAAACCTAACCCTTTACCCTAATCCCCCAACCTAAAAACCTAACCGCTTACCCATATCCCCTAACCTAAAAACCTAACCCCTTACCCTAATCCCCTAACATAAATACCTAACCCCTTACTCTAATCCCCTAACCCTAAAACCTAACCCTTTACCCTAATCCCCTAAAATAAAAACCTAACCCTTTACCCTAATCCCCTAACCTAAATACCTAACCCCTTACCCTAATCCCCTAACCTAAAAACCTAACCCTTTACTCTAATCCCCTAACCTAAATACCTAACCCCTTACCCTAATTCCCTAACCTAAAAACCTAACCCTTTACCCTAATCACCCAACCTAAAAACCTAACCCCTTACCCTAATCCGCTAACCTAAATACCTAACCCCTTACCCATATCCCCTAACCTAAAAACCTAACCCCTTACCCTAATCCCCAACCTAAAAACCTTAGCCTTTACCCTAATCCCCTAACCTAAATACCTAACCACTTACCCTAAATCCCCTATCTTTAATCCCCTACCCTAACTGCCAAATTAACCCTTAAATTAACTAACCTTGGCGAAGTGGCCGGTGGCTGAGCGTCCAGCGGCGCCGCGGCTTTGGTGAAGGGTCCCTCGGCAGCCGAACACCGGCAGAGTGTTGGTCATGGCAAGACAGACGCCACCAAATATCCGGTTACGAAAAGCATCATGTTCTCATATGTTCTTAGATTTATCCTGCCCAACCTCCTTGATGATGTAGATAACCGGATATGGTCCTATAGTATTCCCCCTCATGATGTAGATAACCATATTTGGTCATCTACATCATAAGAAGTTCTGGACAGCAGCAAGTGGTCTGGGTGACGTGACGGTCACTTAATCGTGTTGACTTCAGACTTCAGTGCGATCAAGAAAAGGATTAATGCTTCTGTGGGTGTCATTCAGAAGCGTGGAACCCCCGTAGCTTGATCCCGGTAGACATTGTCCCGGGGCTGTGGACTTTTGCTTGGTTGTCCATGGTGCCGGGGACAGTAAGTATTGCTAGATCTGTAATTAAATATTAGCCTAATTTATGAGCTACAGTAGAAATATTTCAGTTATTTATCTCACCTCTAGAGGGAGCTCATTGCATATGTAGCCAGGTTCCCCCCTGTCATGGCTGACCCTCTCCTCCCTTTCGGCAGACGCTGTGTACGAGGGAGTGAGGGGGGGCCGGGTGCGCGAAGGAGCGATCCCTGGTAGCTAGGGACGCGAGCGGCGAGCAGGCCGGTTGCCGGGGACGCGATCGGGCCGTCGCTAAGGCCGCGATCGCGTTGCTACCGGCCCGGCGGCTCGGGAAGCAGGGCGCCGCCATGTTAGGGCTGTTGCGCATGCGCAGTGCCCCAACCCAGCGCGGGAGGACCCGATAGTTCGCGCATGCGCGAGATGAGCATGCCAGCCCCCAGGGTGCATAGGGGCAGAGACACCTGATGCCAGGGAGCCTATCAGAAGGCCAGATTCCCCTGCTAGCAAAGAGATACATTTCGCGGGGTTTTGCAGCCACGCACTCACTCAGGATCCGGACCAGCTAGGGGTAGGAGGTAGATGCAGGGGTGAGTGACCCTCTGCATTAGGCCAGCAGCCCCCAAGGTCCCAGTTAGGTCCTGAGCCATCTATTAGCTTGTGGAGCTTAGGGACAGGCCCTAGATAGGGACACTGCCCCATTTATTGGTTGAATAGACAGGGACACAGTGTTGAAGCCGTGCGGCCCTGTGAGGTGGGTTCTGGGCTCAGAACACCACCCAAGACCCTGCGACAAGGAGTGACATTGTTGCGCTGGACTTTCAACCCACGCGGTGTGGAGGACCCCGTCGGATCGTGTGGATTTATATCGCGGTACCCGTGGCTGGAGCCCGGGCAGGTAACCTGCATCTCACGTGCACCAACCAGGCCTATCACCAAACATAGTGGCTGCGCAGTCACACACACACCTGTACAGTGGTATTTGACTTCGAGAACACGAGACATTTGGGTGGGGGTTACTGGACACAGGGTGGGGTCACACTGTGGGTGGTTAGCGTCCGCCGTGACGCCTAGAGGTGGTTAGCGTCCGCCGTGACGCCTAGAGGTGGTTAGCGTCCGCCGTGACGCCTAGAGGTGATAGCGTCCGCTGTGACGCATAGTGTGGTTAGCGTCCGCCGTGGCGCAATATGCTGTTATGCTGTTTTGATGTTATGCTGTTTTGATGTTATGCTGTTACGTGATTTGTGTGTTTCCATGCAGTAAAGCCCGTCCTGTTTTATATTCTGTAGTGTTGTGTGGTTGTTCCTGTGAGGGCCTCCTCCCACTCCGTTGGGATCCCTCCCAGGTGGAGGCGTTGCACCTAGAGATGTATGATAAAGATGTACCCCAGGTTCCCCAAGCGGAGGCTTAGGCTCCTGAGAGCCACACAGGTTGCACAGCACGTAGTAGCGGCGGTAGTCATAGGGAAGACCCGTTACATTTGGAGGCGCTGCTGAGATTGAGACCTGGGGTGCCCGAACGCAGCAAAAATGTCGTTAGGTTACACGTTACCTTCCCGCCAAGAGGTGTACACGTGGGCGGTAAAAAGGCAAGTCCCGCCCTCACAAACCCTTGCTGTAGGACAAGTTCCCGCCAATGCCTCATCCTATGAACTATGTTTAATCCTAATGCAGTACCCAGGCTTAGAAGATGCCAGAATCTTGGGTCGCCGCTCCGACCCCGACGGGTCATGGTGCACCGTATTAATCACTGGGGGATGTGAATTGTCGCCACAGCAAGGCCCATCCAACTTGCGTTTCCACGGGGCCCTCAGCTCAGGGTGTCCTGTTATATATCCTGAAATGCCGATAAAACCCGAACCCTGTAGCCCCAGAACAGACCTGCTAGAGACTAGTATGCGCATGTCCCTGTCCCCACCAGAAAGTGTATGCGGGGATGAGGCCAGTGTATTATCCTGTGCTAATTGTCGCTCAAGCAGACGGAGCTCCAGCCCCAGTAGAATGGGAGAAATCCAATTACTAGCCCAGGCCATCCAACAACTGGGTAGGCCCAAGCACGAATCCCCTTCCCCTCAGCCATACCGCAAGTTAAAGCTCTTTTCAGGGGTAAACCCTACTCCCACTGGTGAAGAGGCTTTTGATGTTTGGAAGGAATATGCTTCACAGGTACTGGAAGAGTGGACCTGTCCTGATGAGGTGAAAAGACAACGAATCATGGAGTGCCTGCGCCCGCCTGCGTCCACTACCATCAAGATGTATAAAGATCAGCATACGGGGGTTACCGCACATCAGATGATGGAGTCGCTTACCCGGGCATATGGTAAGGAAGATGATGTGAGTGAACTATGGACTATGTATTACAATCTCCGCCAGAAAGAGGGGGAAGACCTATCCGAGTTCATACAACGGATCCAATTGCTCTTGTGGGAGCTACGTTCCCGCCAAGTCATCAAGGCCTCAGAAGTAAATGAGTATAGGCGCACTCAATTCCTGCGGGGAGCCATACCCACGCACCATATCGTGATAATGCTCAGACGCACGCTACAGAAGGGAGACCCCCCTACTCTAGAAGACCTACTGGATGAGGTGAAGGGTCATGAGGCCTATACTAGGTTGCATACGCCCAAGAAGGCCAAAGACCCGCGCAAGGATGAGACCAAGGAAGCAACAGTGCCCAAAGCAAAGGGGAGCAAGAGCGGTAAGGATACGGCCACCCCGGAGGTGCCTAGGTCCGCTCCCAGGTCACTTGACGGTCCGGGTCCCCGCCCAGACTTCCGTTGCTTCAACTGTGGCGAGCAGGGCCATGTTGCAAGGAACTGTTCAAACCCCACTAAGGCCCAGACCTACACCGTGACCGTGCGGAAGGCAAGCTCGTCCCTATCAACCATACCCGAAGATGTTGCCGAGGAGTCGGGGGGGCCTTCCACGGAGGAGACGCCCCCGGCCGATGCTTACTGCCGAGTAGGGCCCACCGCTGTAATAAGAGTCGTCGTGGAGGGGATATACTCTTCAGCACTTCTGGACACTGGATCACAGGTGACCATCATCTACCGTCCATTCTACGACCAGCACCTCAGCCATCTTCCCTTGCAGTCAGCCGAAAAGATGAAGTTATGGGGACTGAGTAAAGATGATTATCCCATAGACGGAATAGTAGCGGTCAAGCTGGATATCTTGCAGTTGAACACTAACAAGTCGCATCCCATGCTGGTGGAAGCTTTGGTCTGTCCAGAGGCTCGAGAACATCCCAGTGCCCCCATCATACTAGGCACGAATGCCGATATTGTGAGGTCGGTGATTCGCTCATTCCTACAAGAAGCCGGTGAGCTACCGTTGTCATCCCTGAATATAGCCCCTGGCCTGCGGGAAGAATGCTATAGGGTGGCGTATGAGGAACAGTATGGTGAAATCTTTAATCAAGAGCGAGGGTTATTGCAGATTCCACCAGGGGGAGTGAGGCACGTGACAGCGCTGATCAAGTACCCCAGTCGGCACGAACACGACCGATACTTCTCGCTAGAGACCCTCCCCGAGTCTGAGAATCAGTGGGGATACCGAATGATACCTGAAGTACGGGATTGGCCATCTACTGTCCCTAGGAAGATTACCGTGTCTATCCAGAACATGTCTCTCCATACCGTGCCGCTGGAAGTACACTGGCGACACACTTTATTCGAGCTTGGCTAGTCCCACGAATTCGGGTATACCCGGGTGTATTGAGGTTTGTGACTGTTTTCTGCCCGAGTGCATTGAGTTATTTTCCAAGCAGGGATTGAAGCATTTTATTCCCGCTGGCTGCAATACTGCACAGTATATATATATATACTGCATTACAATTCATGAATTTATGCCATCTGGTAGACACGCGAAGCATTGCAGCCTATTAAATCCTAATCATTATCATTTAACAGATCAGCCGCCCGTCAGCCAGGCATGAACCCAGGCTGGGAAGGCAAACGCAACGGGGCTTGTTAGAGGTGAGGAGCGGCGCATTCCAGGTATCTGCCAGGTACATACTGGGTATTTGCTCGAATAAAGTGTGTCGGTGCAGTAGGACAAAGGTTGGGTAGAATTTATCCTGTGGATCCTGTAGACGATCCAGTGACCGTTCACACTGCCCGTGTGGGAGAAGAGGCCGAGGCACTACAATTCGACTTCGGAGAGTCTCCCCTGGGAGAAGCATGGAAAGAGAAGCTATGTGCTCAGTTGAGAGAGAGACGAGATGTGTTCTCTACTAGTGAGATGGACGTGGGATGCAGCAGAAGCGCTCAGCACACGATTCGTCTGAATGATGACACGCCATTTAGGGAAAGGTCGCGCCGCTTAGCTCCCAGAGATGTGGAGGACGTGCGGGGTGTCCTGAACGAGATGGAAACGGCCGGCATAGTGACCGGATCTCGGAGTCCCTATGCCTCACCGATTGTGGTGGTACGAAAGAAGAATGGGTCTGTTCGATTGTGCGTGGACTACAGAACATTGAACAGACGTACTGTGCCTGACCAATACACGCTACCCCGAATAGAGGAGATTCTCAGCGCACTGTCCGGAAGCCAGTGGTTTAGCGTGTTGGACCTTCGATCTGGGTATTACCAGGTTCCGATGAGCCCTACTGATCAAGAAAAGACGGCGTTCGTCTGTCCCCTGGGATTTTATCAGTTCACTCGGATGCCCCAAGGTATCTGTGGCGCTCCAGCCACTTTCCAACGGCTTATGGAAAAGACGATTGGAGATATGTGTCCGCGTGAGTGTTTGGTCTATCTAGACGACATAATCGTGTTCGGAGCCACCCTTGAAGAACACGAGACTAGGCTGATGAAAGTATTGGATCGCTTAGGGAAAGAAGGCCTGAAGCTCTCATTGGATAAGTGCCGCTTCTGTCGAACATCGGTCACTTATGTGGGTCATATCGTGTCCGCAGACGGAGTGGCCACCGACCCGGCCAAGGTGGAGGCGGTGGTGAATTGGCCAAGACCCGAGAATGTGCTGGAGCTGAGGTCATTTCTCGGGTTCTGTGGATATTATAGAAGATTCGTGGATGGATACTCCAAGAAGGCAGCTGTGCTGAACGATCTGCTGAAGGTCTATCCAGAGGAACCCAAGCAGAAGAGGACCCCCCCAAGGACCCCCTTCGGGGATCGGTGGACGCCGGCTTGTGAAGAAGCATTTAAGAGGCTGAAGAATAGTTTAACAGAGGCTCCCGTTCTAGCATATGCTGACCCGGAAAAGCCTTACATTCTGCACGTGGATGCCAGCCTCAACGGATTGGGAGCTGTGCTACACCAGAAGTACCCCACTGGGCTTCGTCCTGTGGCATATGCAAGTAGAAGTTTGACTCCCAGTGAAAAGAATTATCCAGTTCACAAATTGGAGTTCCTCGCCCTCAAATGGGCCATATCGGACAAGCTACATGATTACCTATATGGGGTCACCTTCGAGGTCCGAACAGACAACAATCCGCTGACCTATGTACAAACCACGGCCAAGTTAGATGCGACCGGTCACAGATGGTTGGCCACCCTTGCCAATTACCAGTTTTCTATGAAATATAAGCCTGGACCTCTCAATATAGGAGCCGATGCTCTATCTAGGAGATCGGGACTGGGCGAGACCGCCGACGATGGCCCGTGGGAAGAAATTCCAGGACCAGGAATGAGAGCTATGTGTTCCACTGCTGCTATTGTAAACGACCGAGTGGCATTCTCCGAGCTACGAGTAGTGGATTCTTTAGGGTGTCGACCTCAAGCCCTTCCAGAAGCTTACTGCCACCCCGATGGCATGGGTCTAACACAAGACGTTATCTTCACGGTGAAGGAACTGGTACTAGCGCAGACACATGATCCTGCGGCTAAGGCTGTCCGAGAGGCCCTACACAAAAATGACTCTTCACTGGTGAAACGGGCTCCTCGCGAGGATGTGAGTCTTCTCATGAGAGAATGGGATAAGTTTGAGATGAATAACGGCCTACTCTATAGGGTTGTTCAATTCCACAATCATCCTGACCGTCGACAACTATTTCTACCTCGGCGTATGCAAGGCCTCGTTTTAAGATCACTACATGATGATCATGGACATTTGGGGGTGGATAAGACCTTGGGTTTAGTGCGAGACCGGTTCTTCTGGCCTAGAATGCGGGAGTCAATTGAACAACACTGCAGAAAATGTCTACGGTGCATTCATAGGAAGACCCTTCCCACCCGTGCTGCTCCAATGGGCCATCTCAAAAGTGCTGGGCCTATGGATTTAGTTTGTATGGACTTTTTGTGCATAGAGCCAGATTCAAAGGGTATAGGAAATGTGCTAGTAGTGACAGATCACTACACTCGATACGCTCAAGCCTTCCCCACGAAGGACCAGAAGGCTACCACAGTGGCTAAAGTGCTGTGGGAGAAGTATTTTGTGCATTATGGTCTGCCCCGCAGGATGCACTCTGACCAGGGACGGGATTTTGAGAGCAAGCTGATCAAAGAGTTGCTAACACTGTTGAACATTCAAAAGTCCAGGACTACTCCCTACCACCCGGAGGGAGATGCTCTCCCTGAAAGATTTAATCGGACATTGCTGGACATGCTAGGCACTCTGAAAAATTCCCAAAAAGGAGAATGGAGTAAACATGTTGAGGCCTTGGTGCATGCCTACAATTGCACTAGGCACGAGTCCACCGGATACACCCCATACTTCATGATGTTCGGGAGAGAAGCCAGACTGCCAATCGACATCCGCCTACGGGTATCTACCGACGGGATACCCAACATGGCTCATTATCGATATGTGCAGAGACTCCAGGACAGTCTGCACCGTGCCTATCAGTTAGCTGAAAGAGCCACCGCTCGATTGAATGCCAATAATAAAAGACGGTACGACCACAAAGTACGCTATAGAGCGCTCCAACCAGGAGACGCAGTTCTCCTACGCAACTTAGGGATTCCAGGCAAGCACAAGTTAGCTGATCGCTGGAGGGAAGGGCCTTTTCAAGTAGAGTCCCAAATGCCGGGCCTCCCTGTTTATCGCATACGTGATGTGAATGGCAAAGTAAAAGTTTGGCACCGAAACCACTTGTTACCTATCTCCCAACTGGGAGAAAGTGAACCTGAAACAGAAACAGTAATGAACGACAGTGAGCCTGAAGAGGCTATTGCGAATCCCGGCCCCATAGATGAGACCATTCAGGATCCTTTGGAGGGAACATCCAACAGAGACTGGTGGGCACCTCCCGAAGGAGCAACAAGTAAGGGGCCAGCTGACAAAGTACCGCCATTGGAATTTTCACCAAGTAATCAATCACTAGATCCTACCACTCCGAGTTTTGTGCCTCAAAGAGACAATGTTCAGTTGCAAAGAGACTTTCCTCAAACTGGTTCACCCTCTGCCAGAGAGTCTAGGCCTCAAGCCTACGATGGTCTGTCTCAAGAGGAAGAAATGGAGTCTGAGACTCGCAGGAGTCAGAGAGTGAGACGCCCTCCCACTAGAGTGGCTTATGATTCATTAGGGGCACCTCACTATGAGTCTCAGCAGCAAGCTAAAGCCAAGCTAGCCTCAGTTATCAATATGTTTGTTGAACTGTACAATCTCGTTTAGAGTAATCGTTAAGTTGTACTTTAACACTGCATTTTTATTATATAAATGTTGTACACTGTTGGAAGGTTATGTGGTTCAAGCGAGGACGTTGGAGTTCTCACCAGGGGGAGGATGTAGCCAGGTTCCCCCCTGTCATGGCTGACCCTCTCCTCCCTTTCGGCAGACGCTGTGTACGAGGGAGTGAGGGGGGGCCGGGTGCGCGAAGGAGCGATCCCTGGTAGCTAGGGACGCGAGCGGCGAGCAGGCCGGTTGCCGGGGACGCGATCGGGCCGTCGCTAAGGCCGCGATCGCGTTGCTACCGGCCCGGCGGCTCGGGAAGCAGGGCGCCGCCATGTTAGGGCTGTTGCGCATGCGCAGTGCCCCAACCCAGCGCGGGAGGACCCGATAGTTCGCGCATGCGCGAGATGAGCATGCCAGCCCCCAGGGTGCATAGGGGCAGAGACACCTGATGCCAGGGAGCCTATCAAAAGGCCAGATTCCCCTGCTAGCAAAGAGATACATTTCGCGGGGTTTTGCAGCCACGCACTCACTCAGGATCCGGACCAGCTAGGGGTAGGAGGTAGATGCAGGGGTGAGTGACCCTCTGCATTAGGCCAGCAGCCCCCAAGGTCCCAGTTAGGTCCTGAGCCATCTATTAGCTTGTGGAGCTTAGGGACAGGCCCTAGATAGGGACACTGCCCCATTTATTGGTTGAATAGACAGCGACACAGTGTTGAAGCCGTGCGGCCCTGTGAGGTGGGTTCTGGGCTCAGAACACCACCCAAGACCCTGCGACAAGGAGTGACATTGTTGCGCTGGACTTTCAACCCACGCGGTGTGGAGGACCCCGTCGGATCGTGTGGATTTATATCGCGGTACCCGTGGCTGGAGCCCGGGCAGGTAACCTGCATCTCACGTGCACCAACCAGGCCTATCACCAAACATAGTGGCTGCGCAGTCACACACACACCTGTACAGTGGTATTTGACTTCGAGAACACGAGACATTTGGGTGGGGGTTACTGGACACAGGGTGGGGTCACACTGTGGGTGGTTAGCGTCCGCCGTGACGCCTAGAGGTGGTTAGCGTCCGCCGTGACGCCTAGAGGTGGTTAGCGTCCGCCGTGACGCCTAGAGGTGATAGCGTCCGCTGTGACGCATAGTGTGGTTAGCGTCCGCCGTGGCGCAATATGCTGTTATGCTGTTTTGATGTTATGCTGTTTTGATGTTATGCTGTTACGTGATTTGTGTGTTTCCATGCAGTAAAGCCCGTCCTGTTTTATATTCTGTAGTGTTGTGTGGTTGTTCCTGTGAGGGCCTCCTCCCACTCCGTTGGGATCCCTCCCAGGTGGAGGCGTTGCACCTAGAGATGTATGATAAAGATGTACCCCAGGTTCCCCAAGCGGAGGCTTAGGCTCCTGAGAGCCACACAGGTTGCACAGCAAGTAGTAGCGGCGGTAGTCATAGGGAAGACCCGTTACACATATATACACTGTGGAGGGTTTTTATCACTTTTTTACCCACCATTAACTTAATACTGTAAGTGTGGTGAATACTTACTCGTAATCTCAAACCTGCAAATGCCAGCAACCAACCTCACACTGATGATACCCATCAAGGTTGAAACATGTCTGTGAATGGGTTAACTGACACTGCATCTCCCAAGTCCTTGCTTAAAAGCTGTGTTTAAAGCAGCATGCATTGGCTAAGGGTTGTTCACGTAATGTGAGCTTGAGATAAAAGGTGGCACTGTGTGCTCATTTGCATGTCATTTCCCAGAATCCCTTGCTGCAGTGGAAGTGCTGTGTGCTGGGTGATAATGGTGAAAGACAGGGTTGCAGACCTGTCTAAGACATGCAAATGAATATACAGGAATATTTACAGTTGCTATATATATATATATATATATATATATATATATATATATATATATATATAATCAAAAAATAAATAGGTGATACCGTTCTGTGGCTAACGAAATGCTTTTATTTGTGCGAGCTTTCGAGATACACTGATCTCTTCTTCCGGCGATGTTACAAATCGCTGGAAGAAGAGATCAGTGTATCTCGAAAGCTCGCACAAATAAAAGCATTTCGTTAGCCACAGAACGGTATCACCTATTTATTTTTTGATTATTGAAGCTCGGCTAACACGGTACTGATACCTCTACATGTATATATATATATATATATATATATATATATATATATATATACACACACATATATAAAACATAATACATACTGTATACTAGTAGATTACGAAAGTAACATTTGATTATGTCTGCACCTCAGCTGTTTTAAATGCAATAGGAAGTCAAAATGTTGAAGAAGCATACATTCATATTATAAGGTAGTGGTTTCCAACCTTTTTTTGGTCAAGGAACCATATGAAATTCTGAGGAACCCCAACGCGCTTTGACAGCGAGTTTGAGATCAGATGCATTGTAAATTCTTCTGCATTTGGAGCAATTTTAAAATGACCTTAAAATTACAAGGAACCATATAGAGAATCCCGGAAACCCTAGGGTTCCTAGGAACGCTGGCTGGAAAACACTGTTATAAGGAACATTTACAAGAATGTCACATCAACCATTAGATTACATGAAGATACAAGCAAGAAAAGAATCAAAAGGGTGTGCAACAAGGACAGACCGCATCACCAGAGCTTTTCACAGCAACACTTATAATAATAATAATAGCATGTTCTTGTATAGCGCTGCTAATTGTACGCAGCGCTTTACAGAGACATCTTGCAGGCACAGGTCACTGCCCTGTAGAGCTTACAATCTATATTTTTGGTGCCTGAGGCACAGGGAGATAAAGTGACTTGCCCAAGGTCACAAGGAGCCGACACCGGGAATTGAACCAGGCTCCCCTGCAGCAATCTCAGTGGCAGTCAGTGTCTTTACTCACTGAGTCACTCCTTTCCAGACACGGAAGGAAATCAAGCATTTAAAATCCATGGAAGAATACTCTAGTCAAAACATAATTGTTGCATGTAGGATTCACGTTTCACATCCGTAGGGGAGTACAGACAGCATACAAAGACTTTCCTCTTGAGCCACAGTGGAAAGCTCCCTTAAAAGATTATTTAATTTCTTCCAAATGCACTCCCTCCCATCTTCATTCTCCTATTGATTTAATTCATGAGGTTCCCATCCATTGATACGTGCTGGCCAAGGTAGACATACCGTACAGAAGTCTTCAGCGTCTTCTAGCTGTATTTTATCTCTTTTGATTTTTGTAGCTTTGACACATTTATTGAACATCATGGTGGTCAAGCGGAGATTCATAAACAGTTTCATAGATACATAGTAGATGAGGTTGAAAAAAGACATACAATATGTCAATCAAGTTCAACCTATGTTAAATTTAGACGACAAATTCACTCATCCTATATTTGTATTTGCAGTACAGTATATTGATCCAGAGGAAGGCAAACAAAAAACCCCAGTGAAACATTGTCCAATGATATCTCATAAGGGGGAAAATAAATTCCTTCCTGACTCCAGTATTGGCAAACAGATTTCTCTCTGGATCAACATCCTTGATGGTTTATAGCATATCCCTGCAAACCCTTTTACCTTTTACCTCTACTGCAAATTTCTATCCCCACCGTCTCTACATTTTCATCATTCCCTTAATTAACATTTTCCCTTATAATAGGTTTTAGATCTGGTTTAACATATAAATATACTCTACTACCTCTTCAACTTGCTCAATCCCTCCGAAAAAAGGGAATAACCCTCTAAATGAACTGTGCAGTCATGAGTTTTATCCCACCATTTATCAATAGTGCCTATGATATCATATTGTAAAAAAAGGGTGTGTTAATAGCGCTAATGCTTTAATTACTACTTAGTGTTACTAGTATACTGTGATATGTAACCAGTGATACGTAGCCAACCATAAACCCCTGATGAAGTGCCGTTTCATGAAACGCGTAGGGTAGAGGTGAAGGCATTCACCACATCTGATCCGGGGATCTTGGATAGAGCAGAGCTGAGTTTGGCAGAGTAATCACTTCCGCGGTGAGTGCTCAGCCGCTGCGTACTGAGGAGAGCGCGGGAGATATTCTATTCTCCACACGGACGGTGCCGGTGGTGGTGGGCTGTCTGGAGCTACGGAGGAGGGTAGCTGTCTATTGTCTATCCCACTCCCTGTCCGTGTTCGTTCACCCCCACCACCTTGTCTGTAGGGTCCACTGTTTACCCGCGTGTGCTACATCACTCCAAGTTTTGTTATATTATCTTGTGCTTACATTAAATTATCTACCTTTTTGGCTTTGTTCATTTTTCCCTAAGTCAGTGAGTGCTGGAACTCAATTTTGGGGTGCTGTCCAGGTTTTTAGCCCATTGGTAGTGCATGCGCTATCGGCACTTGCCGGCTTGCCGGCTGCTCATGCGCATGTGTGATCTGTGTTTGCCAACCATGCATTTGCGATCGATGATTGCCGGACGCTCATGCGCATGCGCAGACCGCATGCTCCGATCGTGCATGCATGACCGGCAAATGTCGATGACACATGCGCGGTCGTCGCGCATGCAAAAGAGCATCTTGAAACTGCCGACTGTGCGCATGCACGATCGGCAAGTACTCTTCGCACATGCACAGTCGGCAAGCGTTGACTGTGTATGCGTGAAATTTGTCCTGGTTCTTACCGGGACAAATCTTGGTTACCTTAAGTAGAGTTGAAGGAAGCTGCATTACAGTAAATAGGCAAAAACAGCCATGAGAGAGTGTGGACTCAGACTGTTATGTATCAAGCTGCTGCTCTCTGCGCTTCGATGAGCACCAAATGTAAGAGAGATGCTGATTGTTGTTCTTGCATCTGACGCCGATCTTTCAGGCACATACACTTTCCCCGCCTCACATCCAGTGCTTTTAAGAAATAGAAACACAGCATTTATTAGACACTTAGGCCAGGTCCCCAGTGGCCGCTGCGACGTGTGCGCCACACAGCACAGCACAGCACAGACCTCTACGGGGCAGCCCCAGTGGCTGTGTGTGTGTGGGCGCACAAAGCGCTGTGACGCGTACGCCGGCAGGGAAGACAAGAATTTTGTCTTCCCATGCGGCGAAGCGGTTACGTGGTGTCATATTCTCTAGCCTGCTGTACCCATGCTTGGCCACCGGGACTGCTGCCACTCTCAATGTCTTGTTCTAGCCTGCAGTACCTATACTTGTCCACCGGGATTGCTACTGCTAAACTAAGGAACATTCCAGACTCTGATACCTGACACCTCTGCACCTGTGCTCCACCTCCCAGCCAGCCTATATAAACCTCCCTTTCCTGTTCCTCCCTTGCCTGTTTATACTGGTTCCTTAGCTCCTGCAAGGTTCCTGTGTTTACTGCTGTGCTAGCTATTGCTATCATCCTGTTCCAGTTTCCTTGTTGCCGATCTCTGCTTGTTTCCTGACTTCGCTACCTGCCGCCTGCCTCTGATCTCTGCTTGTGACCCCTACTTCGCTCCCTGCTGTTCCTGCCACTGGGACCCACTTCAGCCGAAGTCCAATCCTTGACACGTGGTCAGGGCGCACCAATGGAAGGGCAGATATGCACTGTCATGGCCGCACCCGCCATCACGGCCCCGCCCCCCGCTCTCCCCTACAGACCGCTGATCGCGGCTTTAAACTGCGCACGCGCCGCCAGGACACCAGGCGCACGTGCAGCAGTGAGGACTGGGGCCGTCGTGAGCCTTAGAGGGATCATTAATTTAATGGTGACAGTGCCGATTGTGGCTCAATGGAAGTTTCCAATGCGACAGTGCCTAGATCGGCACTATTACAGTTGAATTAATAACCCTCTTTAAGGCTTGAAACATCTCATTATAAAATGTATCTGATGACAGCGACGCTGGGAAACGCGTTAGATGGCATTGCTCTAAGTGATTACAAATCCCTGTTTGATTTATCTTTCTATGCATATTATTTCTTGTTCCTATCCGGCAATGTGACCTCCCCGTTGCATCAGCAGGTTGCAGGGAATGGTTCCCTGTATGTAATGGGCTGTGCCAAGTAGTAAAAAATCCATCTGTTTCTTTGGCCGCACTGTTATTTACATGACATACTTTCCTTAGGGGCAGCGAGGAACGTGTTCAATGCACGTTACTTACAGGCACGAGACAGAAATGAGAAAACTAGTGTTTTTTCAGCTACGACTTTTCTTTTTTAGTTTAGGTTTTACACTAAATTTTATTTTGAGGACATATCCGGTTATCTTACTCTGCAGTTTTAACTGTACAGTAGTTAATAAAAAAAAGACATCTAATAATAATTATTCATTTTAAATCAGCCGTCCAAATTCCCTTTAATTTGTGCTTCAATACAATCCAAACAATGATAAGTAATTAGCTAAGTTGCCGATCGATCCGTTCTTCTGGGATCGTTCGGGCGAAGATTCGGCTCGGGGGTTCACTAAATGGCTGTCAGTGCAGCAGAAGAGGACCAAAGATGCAACGTTCTGTGGGGAAGATCATGTGACAAGGCAGTCAGTAGATACAATTGGTGCACTGCTAGAGAGAGGACAGGGCTCAAAAAAGGGTATGCCAGAGCCTGTTTCAGAAGAGGAAGGGGATGTGACTATGTAAATGTTTGCTATAAAAACAAAAAATGCCTGTTACATTATAAAACATTAAAATTTTAATTCAGAGTTGTTTAAAAAAATCCTACAAGTATTTTTTCATAATACGGAACGGATTTATTTAAAAAAAAAAAAAAAACACATTTAGGATATTGCTTGGTCTGCAGCTTTAAGTTGTGTTTGCTGATTGTCTCAGCGCATGGACTCCCCCCTCACACTTTGGGTTATCATAAATAAAAAAAATGTCTATTGCGTCAGTTGTGCAGCCCGAAAAGTCCCCAATGGTTATTCATTAAATCATGACAGTGGCGTTTATGGCCCTATCACATGGAAACTCTCATGGAAGTAATTTTCTGAAACTACATCTGATGACTCCATCCCACAGAAACAGATCCTGATTGTGGAAATCTGGTCTCTTCTTTCTCCGTTCCTCTCCCCAGGGCAATAGTAAGAAAGCAAGGATGGCCGTTAACGACCTAGAACAGGGGAAGAGAGATATGAGGTGCATGAGGTCTCACAGTGGATCGGAGAATGAGCAGTCCACGGGGGGGCAAGTTGTTCTTATTTGCTGCAGTTTTCTATATGACTCAAAATTAAAGCAATGTTCAAGTATCCATCAATTTGCATCTATGGATTAATTTTGAAAGCTTTGCCTAATCATGGCAGCATGATCAGATGTTTGTTGTAGGTCAATAGTATAAAGATAACTTTCAGCTACGAGACGAGACAAGACACAGCTTCCTTATGTGAAATCATATACAGTATAAAGGACAACACATGGTGCTTTCATTGCTCTACAATCTGCTCCGACAATAGTATCAACATATTTACAGTGACGGATCCTCATATCCTGTTATAAAACCAATGTGCTTGTTATTTTACCCTAATTTCCACATGTTCAGCTTCTGTTCGTCGGTTGATACTAATTAAAGCGCTGACTTCACATTCCAGTAATACAACTGCTTTATTCTTCTGCAGAACTTGCTGTCTTTACATTTCCAAACTCATAGTGATCTCATATTCTAGAGCAGGGGTCTCCAAACTCATAATGATCTCATATTCTAGAGCAGGGGTCTCCAAACTCATAGTGATCTCATATTCTAGAGCAGGGGTCTGCAAACTCATAGTGATCTCATATTCTAGAGCAGGGGTCTCAAAACTCATAGTGATCTCATATTCTAGAGCAGGGGTCTCCAAACTCATAATGATCTCATATTCTAGAGCAGGGGTCTCAAAACTCATAATGATCTCATATTCTAGAGCAGGGGTCTCCAAACTCATAATGATCTCATATTCTAGAGCAGGGGTCCCCAAACTCATAGTGATCTCATATTCTAGAGCAGGGGTCTCCAAACTCAGTCCTCAAGTGCCGCCAACAGGCCGGCTTTTTTTGGATATCCCTGTTTCAACACAGGTGGCTCAATCAGTGGCTAATCAGTTACCTGTGCTGAAACAGGGATATCCATAAAAGCCGGCCTGTTGCCGGCTCTTGAGGACTTAGTTTGGAGACCCCTGTTCTAGAGTCATCAAGCAGGTCGCCATATACACAGCTGTTTCACCCAACACTCACACTCTATGGCATGGAAACAATGCACTGCTATCTGGCATTTCAAGGAGCTCAACAGAAGGCAGTCTCTATTGACATCCTCTCAGACGTCCCCTCTCTAGTAGCCTGTTTGCATGGGTCTTATAGGATCTTCTATTTAAACATGGCATTTTTTATAATTGTAACGGTTCGAGCCCTACCCAATCTCACATGAGCCACTAATGTGTAAACTCTGCCCCAGTTACATGTCTGTGTAGTGTGGTGCACCTGCTGGCTCACAGGACTCCGGAGTCTCCCGCTCGTTGGTAGTGGGGATTTCACCATGACAGGCCTATGAGGTAGTGCTGAGTTCTACTCACAGTTGATACAGTGCCTCCATCCCTTCCTGATCCCCACGATAGCAGGGAGGAGTTTCTGGAAGAGAACTCCTGGGTGCATCTTCTTGCTGAATAACTCCAGTCACAGGCAAGAAGGGTCTCTTAATCAAGGGCATCTTTATTGGCAAGGTACATGGCAGACTGCCCATCATAGCTGCCGACACTTAGCCGCACATCGTCATGTTGTACCTCTCAAGGAAGGTCCTTCCTGATTCTGTAGTTTGCCAATTAGGTTTCTTCCACCTCTCCCCTAAGGGAGACTACCAGCTGTGCCAGAGCCCTGGACACAGTGTAGAATCCACTTGTCACTCACTGGACTAACAGACAGACTTGAACTGCTGCAGACCCACTCTTGAACTCTTACTTGACACAGCAGCAACCACTAACTTTTGGAAGTGCTGTGCAATATATAGGCTCCAGAAAAGACCCACCTCTGTGTCACTAACAGTGGACACAGAGCATGCTGTCACTTCCTTTGCTACATATGACA
Source organism: Ascaphus truei (assembly GCF_040206685.1). Taxonomy (NCBI): domain Eukaryota; kingdom Metazoa; phylum Chordata; class Amphibia; order Anura; family Ascaphidae; genus Ascaphus; species Ascaphus truei. Next base: position 23,771,705 of record NC_134486.1, read on the forward strand.
CATCACAGGGTTTGAGGGCAAACCTCCATGATGACTACTGGCAATCCTGCCTTCTTACCAGGGATTACTGCCAGAAAGAGAGAGATATGTAACACCAATTTTACACATGGCTACAATTATTTACTGTACTATATGCGAAATGCCTGCAACCAATTATTAAATGATCTTGTCACTGGTCTACGCCTCATGAACAAAATCCCAACTCTGATTGGCTCAAGTAGACCATGTGACAGAGGCTTTGCTTCAGCCAATCAGAGTTGCGATGCAGTTCCCACGCTCTGATTGGCTACCGTACCATGTGTCACCGGCCTTCTTTGTTTTGATGACGTCATCTTAAAGGCAATTGAAGCCCAGCCATTCTGATTGGCTGGCGTCATTGCCTTTAAATGACGTCATTATTTTTTTTTTCTCCAAATCACATGTTTTTCATGGCCCAATCAGGGCTGTGGGAAACATTTGACCAAAATGTGACGTCATAGGCCTATAAAAGCCTATGTCGTCTCATTTTGAAGCCAGACGCCAAGGAGGGAACACCTCCCCTCCTAAGAAGAAAAGAAGGGCGTGGCGTAAGAAGATGGAAGAAGACGGAGAAGACCCCAAAGAACAAAAGAAGACCCCAAGACTGACGTAAAGGATTACAAATAAAAGAAAGAAGACACCGTTGTGTATTGTAAGGGTTTATTATTTTATGATTACCTTTGGATTGGTTCCAGTGCTTCCGGGTCACCTGGATTTCGGTGAGTGGGCATCTAATGGTAAGTAAACAAAAGAAAAGTTTATTATTTTTACTTTTACAGGTTTTTGTGATTTTTTATTCATGTCTTTTATCTTTTCATTCCCATTTAATGCCCCTGAATGTATCTATGTCCCCATGGATATACATACATTCACAGACACTGAATGGGTGTACTCTATGTGATTTTTGGATGTAAATGCATTGTTTTTTATGCTCTATTATTGCCCCTGTATGTTATGTATCTGTATATGGATAGACATACAGAGATAATAATTGATTGTTTTGCTAATGGTTATGTTCTTTTCATGTATGTCTAATGTATTTCGCAGCTTTATTTATACATTGGTGTGAATAATGTAATTTGTATTTAGTTACAGGTTATTTTTAATGGCTTCTTTCTGGTAGTTAGATTAGATGATGGTGGTTACTTTCAATTAGAATTCTTTTGGCAATGGTTTGGCTTTAGGAATTGAATAGGGAATTGTATAATTGATTTGTATTGTATTGTAATTGGTTTAGGAAATTGATTAATTGATTGATGGTAAATGTATTTATGTTGCTTAGTTTCTATTTGATTTTCATGATGGCATTGGTGGTTAGGGGAAATTGTTCATAGTGTATTGTATTTTTACATATATTTTGCATAGTGTTACATGATGCACAGATTAATTGCATCATGTGCACACTCAATGCAATTGTGTGACATTTCATATACATTTGTGTAGCTGCTGGTTTGTTGGTTTATTTTTACAAGTGCTGCTGGATTAATTGTAACATGCAATGTGGTGATTTTAAGATTAAGAATTCATGTTTTGATTTATGCATGTTTTATGTGTTTCATAATGGCCAAATAATCTATTATCCATATCTGGATAATAGTTATTTTGCACATTATTGTACTGTATGTGTTGGGGAGGGGGGGGTGGATTGATGTATTTGATGTATAGGTCAGGTTTATTTTTTTTACATACAGGGTTGGTTCCTTTTGGTCTGCGGGAGACCTCTGGAGACCACTGAGGTCTCCTCGGGCTTTCCATGGGTAGCAGGCTGGAGGTGTCCACGGGGTACCTGCAGGGAAGAACCGGTGGCCCCACCTGGGGGCACCGCGGACCCGTAGGGACCACCCGTGGGCCCACAGACCCCCATGGGAACCACCCGAGGCTCCTCAGACACATGTGGGTCTGACCCGCGGACCCCCAGGCAGCAGCGGGCCTACCCATGGAGACCCCATTGTGGCCCACGGTGACCACCTGGTGGACCAAGGTGCCTGGCGGGGACCACCCATAGGCCTCCAGACCGTGTTTGAAACCAGGTGCTGGGCTACTGTAGGTCTGTGAGGTGACCCGTCAGGCCCACAGGGAATCCCGTGGGCCTGCGGTATTAACCCTGTATGTAAAATAATAAATCATGTATTTATGGGGGGGCACAGGGGGTGGGTTATGTATAGAATAAATATAATGAGGGGCTGTGTATTGTTTTTCTTGTGGGTACTGGTGTGGGGGAAGTGGGTGTTGGCCCCAAGGGTATGTGGGTAGGCCTCCCGCCTGTGTTAGTGGGTGAGGGTGGTTAGGCCTCATGGGATGGGTAGTGGGGGAGGGTATTTACTGTAGGCCTCCCGCCTGTGTTAGTGGGTGAGGGTGGGTTAACCCCTTAATGACTGTAGCGGTTAATGACCGCTAAGGTGATTAAGGGGTTAGGGGCTATTTTTATTCTTATGTACAGTATGTTTTGCAGCACCGGAGGGACATGGGCAGGATGAAGATGAAGACGGCCTTCATCGTGGGTGCCTGTAAAAGGTAAGTGTAATACGTTTTTACTGTATTTATTGAAAGTTATATGTATTTAAAATGGGCAAATGTCATATGTGGATAATAGTAATTTTGCCCATTACTGTATTGTATGTGTTAGGGCGGTGTATTTAGTTGTAAATATTGTTTATTATTTTTGGAGGCGCAACTTTGGTACCGCAGGCCCGCGGGTACCCCGGGACTCCCGTGGGGACCCTGGGACGGTCGCGGGGACCCCCGCGGGGACCCCCGCTTGGTGAGCCGGGGACCCCCAGACCTCTGCGTGGTCAGCCGGGGACACCCGCTCAACCCCCGGCCTCCCTCGGGGACCCCCGCTGGGTCAGCCGGGGACACCCGCCAGCCTGTTGTATGGGTTTTGCGCATGCAAAAATGTAAAGCAAGACATTTTTCTAAGTCCAGCTTTTTTGCGGCTACCTTGAGTTGACGTGTTTTCTTGAACGCAACTTTCGCGTACGCTAAGGTTGCGTAGCTTACTGCATGCCGCCTAAGGGCAGAATTTCACGCACACAGGGTAACGAACGAGCAAATTTGGAATTAGAAAAATTTCCAGAAAAAGTCACTTTTAGAACGCAAAGTGCCTCTTTGCGCGGCTTAGTGAATCGTGTTCAGCGCAACATCACGTTCTAAGAGCACTTTGCGTTCTAAAAACGACTTATCGGAGCTTAGTGCATGACCCCCTATGTCTCGTTTATGTCTCTCCGCCGCTCTTTGTCTCCCCTTCTTAGGCTGAGTCCGCGCTGGCGCTGAGGGCGCTCATGCTTGGGGAGTGCTCCAAGCATGAGCGGCAGGCGTCCTGCATGTATGCGCGTGCGTGCGGGAGGGGGGGCATTGCGGGTAGTTGAGCGCGCGGGTAAGTATAGTTTATTTGTTTACTTAAGCGCCGAGCCCGGACTTACATATAGCTATATATGTAAGTAACCGCTGCCCGCTCAGCGCTAGCGGGGACGCAGCCTTACACACACCCATTCTCTCTCCCCCCAACCCGCCATTGTCGTTCCCCCCATCACTCCATTCTCGTCCCACCCCTCCCATTCTGTCTCTCTCCCCATTCTCTCGCTCTCCCCCATTCTGTGTGTGACTCTCTCCCCCCATTCTCTATGTCTCTCTCTCTCCCCCATTCTCTGTGTGTCTCTCTCTCCCCCATTCTCTGTGTGTCTCTCTCTCCCCCATTCTCTGTGTGTCTCTCTCTCCCCCATTCTCTGTGTGTCTCTCTCTCTCCCCCATTCTCTGTGTCTCTCCCACCATTTGTGTGTGCATCTCTCTCCCCCATTCTCTGTGTGTGTGTCTCTCTCTCCCCCATTCTCTGTGTGTGCGTCTCTCTCCCCCATTCTGTGTTTGTGTCTCTCTCTCCCCCATTATCTGTATGTGCGTCTCTCTCCCCCATTCTCTGTGTGTGTGCGTCTCTCTCCCCCATTCTCTGTGTGTGCGTCTCTCTCCCCCATTCTCTGTGTGTGTGCGTCTCTCTCCCCTATTCTCTGTATGTGCGTCTCTCTCCCCCATTCTCTGTGTGTGTGCATCTCTCTCCCCCATTCTCTGGGTCTCTCTCTCCCCCATTCTCTGTGTGTGCGTCTCTCTCCTCCATTCTCTGTGTGTGCGTTTCTCTCCACCATTTTCTGTGTGTCTCTCTCCCCCCCATTCTCTGTGTGTGCGTCTCTCTCCCCCATTTTCTGTGTGTGCGTCTCTCTCCCCTATTCTCTGTGTGTCTCTCTCCCCCCCATTCTCTGTGTGTGCATATCTCTCCCCCATTTTTTGTGTGTCTCTCTCCCCCCCATTCTCTGTGTGTGCATCTCTCTCCCCCATTTTCTGTGTGTGTGTCTCTCTCCCCCCCCATTCTCTGTGTGTCTCTCTCCCCCCCATTCTCTGTGTGTGCATCTCTCTCCCCCATTCTCTGTGTGTCTCTCTCCCCCCCATTCTCTGTGTGTCTCTCCCCCCATTCTCTGTGTCTCTCTCCCCCCATTGTCTGTGTGTCTCTCTCTCCCCCATTCTCTGTGTGTCTCTCTCCCCCCATTCTCTGTGTGTCTCTCTCTCCCCCATTCTCTGTGTCTCTCTCTCTCCCCCATTCTCTGTGTCTCTCTCCCCCCATTCTCTGTGTGTGCGTCTCTCTCCCCTATTCTCTGTGTGTGTGCATCTCTCTCCCCCATACTCTGTGTGTCTCTCTCTCCCCCATTCTCTGTGTGTCTCTTTCCCCCATTCTATGTGTGCGTCTCTCTCCCCCATTCTCTGTGTCTCTCTCTCGCCCATTCTCTGTGTGTGCATCTCTCTCCCCCATTCTGTGTGTGTCTCTCTCTCCCCCATTCTCTCTGTGTGTGTGTCTCTCCCCCATTCTCTGTGTCTCTCTCTCTCCCCCATTCTCTGTGTGGCGCTTTCTCCCCCATTCTCGGTGTGTGCGTCTCTCTCCCACATTCTCTGTGTGTGCGTCTCTCTCCCCCATTCTCTGTGTGTGCGTCTCTCTCCCCCATTCTCTGTGTGTGCGTCTCTCTCCCCCATTCTCTGTGTGTGCGTCTCTCTCCCCCATTCTCTGTGTGTCTCTCTCCCCCATTCTCTGTGTATGCGCATCTCTCCCCCATTCTGTGTGCTGCCTCTCTCCCCCCCATGCTGCCTCTCTTTCCTCCCCCCCATGCTGCCTCTCTCCTCCCCCCACGCTGCCTCTCTTCTCCCCCCCCATGCTGCCTTTCTTCTCCCCCCCATGCTGCCTTTCTTCTCCCCCCCATGCTGCCTCTCTTCTCCTCCATGCTGCCTCTCTCCTCCCCCCCCCCCATGATGCCTCTCCTCCCCCCCATACTGGCTCTCTCCTCCCCCCCCCATGCTGCCTCTATCCTCCTCCCCCATGCTGCCTCTCTCTCCCCCCCATGCTGCCTCTCTCTCTCCCCCCCCATGCTGCCTCTCTCTCCCCCCCATGCTGCCTCTCTCCCCCCCATGCTGCCTCTCTTTCCTCCCCCCCATGCTGCCTCTCCCCCCCCCATGCTGCCTCTCTCCCCCCCCATGTCTCTCTCTCTCCCCCCTCATGCTGCCTCTCTCTCCCCCATGTCTCTATCTCGCCCCCCCTCATGCTGCCTCTCTCCCCCTCATGCTGCCTCTCTCTTCCCCCCCATGTCTCTCTCTCTCCCCCTCTCATGCTGCCTCTCTCTCCCCCTCTCATGCTGCCTCTCTCTCTCCCCCATGCTGCATCTCGTATGTGTCTGTTCTGGTCCCTACCTGCCTCTGTGGAACATTGGGGAGGAAGCCATCTTGAGCACTGGCAACAGACACCGAAGCTCCCACAGTCTCACTGCTGGGGCTCCTCTGCCTCTAACCCTGCCCCCACCCTCTGCCTGTAACCCTGCCCCCACCATATTCCTCTAACCCCGCCCCCACCCTCTGCAGCTACTGTCAGACCGGCCTCTGCTCTGTTCCTGCATTGTCTGCTCTCTGCTGCTCCCCCCTGCTCTGATGGCCAAAACCGGAACAGCCACAAAAAACGGGACATTTTAAAGATTGCGGGGCAGCCGGGACAGGCATAAAAAAACCGGGACAGCCATTAAAAAAATGGGACTGTCCCGGCTAAACCGGGACAACTGGTCACCCTAGTTAGACAACAATGCTGTGGCAGTGTTGTGATATATCACCTTTGTATCACTGTATACATTCACTTATATTAAACATATTTTATAATACACCCACGAGAATTTATTATATATATTTCTTTATACATCATCACATTCGTTTCAAATTTTTGTAGGATTTTTGACGCTTTCTTTTGTTTGTTTGTTCATATACTATATATGTATACAGTATATTACGGTGTTTCCCCCACCTGGTGGGAGATTTGGCCAATACTGGTCATGTGGTGTAGGATACCTGCTGGTAACAGGACGGCTGAGTCGTCCGCCGGTGGTAGTGGGGACACAGAACTGGGGTTCTGGGGTTCATACCCCGCATATCTCTTTAGCGGTGCAGCGCCTCCATCTGCCGTAGGCTCCAGGAACTGAAGGTGATCTCCCATGGTAGAAACTATTACCTCTCCCCCCAGTAAGGTCACGCACCAGGCAGGAGGTATATGCAAACAGGAACGGGTTTATTACTCTTGTGTACAGTACAGGAACAATGGCAGGCTTCTGCCCGATGCAGTCTCACAGCTATCAACGGAGGATGTTCCCTGGACCGTCACTACAGGCCAAGGGCACCCACAGCCATCCTAGCTCTTCCCTGCTTCTCTAGCAGAGGCAGAGGTATGGTCTACACTCACTCTCCCCCGGAGGGAAGAGGACTGGAGAAGGCCCAATCTCAGCCTTTCCACTGTGTGACCTGCCTTCCTGAGTGGGGCAAGGTATAACTACATTTTTAGGGCAGTCCCTGCACTTAAGTACTGCCAGGAGTAGGGCAGCAGGTCTGGCTCATGATTGGTCATGCCCAGGCCTGATGTCACCGCCACCCGCTGTCACTCAAGTGCAGCTCCTTGTAGGGGGAAAATCCCATATCAACTACTGGCAACCTGATTGTACCAGGGTTTACTGCCAGCCCAAAGGATTGGCAAAGTCTGGATTAGTGACTAGTATAGTTTTATTGATAAAAGGAACCTGACGAAGCTTACTGCGAAACGCGTAGTTCCCTGCCCGAGCTCATTGAGAGAGGGACCCTGACAGCCGCCGGACATCCGGTCCAGATCCTCCCTTCCGGCTCCACTGTCGGACGTGCCGGTGAGAGCGCTAACGGAGGAGGAGGTTTTGCCGAAGAGCCTCGCGGCTGATACTGGGCCAACGTCTGTTATTTGTGTGAGTGTGTTCAGCGTTTTTTACATCTTTTTTACTGTTATCAATAAAAACTATACTAGTCACTAATTCAGACTTTGCCAATCCTTTGGTTTATGGGCGTCTGGGAGAGGAACCACCCACACACCCTACCTATTGGGGTTGAACACTGAGACGCAGCCACACCATCTGGGCATGCAGACAACACCCACTGAGGGAGCCAACTCACATATGGCCGTGTGAGTTTTTATTTATTTATCATTTCTCCGCTTCAGGAATCTGTATTTAATCACTACATCCATCTGAGGGTGAAGTCTCACACAAGCCCGTGTGAGTCTTTGAAACATATACCCTATGTTTCTTTTGCTGTGCATATAGCATTATTTTATCATCACCTTTCCCTTTCCTACCCCCCCCTTCCCCTTTCCTTCCCCCCCCCTCCCCAACTATACAGATTCATGCACTAATTACTGTGTTTTATTTTGTTCTGTTTTGCTCCATTATTCATCACTACTTGGAGCTTCACGAGTTTGCGCTGACCATCATTACACCAGAACCGTTACATGTCTGTGTCTGGTGGTGCACCTGTAGGCAACAGGACTCCTGAGTCTCCCGCATGATGGTATTCAGGGATGTCAAGCCAGACAGGTATCTGAGGTAGTGGGTGCGAGTCCTACTTACATCACGTGCAGCGCCTCCACCTCATCAGGATCTATGCGTATGCAGGTAGATGGTCCTGATGAGGAACTCCTTCTTGGTGGTGAGGGCCCCCGTAGAGTAATTGCAGACTCACACCATGGGGTTCTCATTGAACAAGCCACTTTTATTGTGCATGGTGATAAGGGCCAGCTGCCCCTCACAGTCATGGTCTCAGCCGCACATTGTTCCGTGATCCCCTTTAAAAGGTACGCCCTCCCAATGGAGTGGGATTCCCTCTCCCTGTAGGGAGATCACCCCTGTGCCAGGTCCCTGGACACAGTTGGCCTTCTCTGGCTGGATATCGAATGGTACCACTAGTTACTGCACTAGTGGGCACCTTGAACTTGCTGCTTCACCTTGTAAAATCAACCCGCAGCAACCCCACTAACTTTAGGCAGTGCAGTGCCTTATATACCGCAGGAAGCAGGCACATCACTGATGTCACTAACTAGGGACTCAGAGCATGTAGCCACTCCCCTCCATACATAGGGCACCTCACCAGGGTGTGAGGGCAAACCTCCATGATTACTGCTGGCATTCCTGTAACTTACCAGGTTTTACTGCCAGCAGGAGAGATGATTGTAGACATTGTTATGCATGGCTACATATACATACTGTGACAAACGCCCCTCTTTTGTAGTGCTGACGTCTGTCTGGGTTCTTCCCGACACAGTCTTCTAGGGTTAATTATACAACAAACAGGATCATGCAAAGTATTATGCTGCTTAACTCAGGCTTCTGCCTGCTTTATTTTCATCCAAGTAAGGTACTGCAGCTTTAACATGTGTAGGTTAGAGGTACTCAGATACTTTCATTCAGCAGTTCACACATTTCAGTGTTACAATATTTCCCACACTGTTATTTCAAGAAATAAAACCAAAATGATATAAGCAAATCCTATCCCTTTCAGGGATCTAACTACACATCAGAATCAGTCTCTCTAACAGCTGCTGGCCAACTAAACTGGTTCCCCAGCTTAAAACAATGCTCTCTCATTTAGGGACACAAGATACAGCACAGTCTTTTAGCAACAGCAGTAATCATTTGTTTTGTCTTATCTGTTCGTGGTGTCCAGGCAAATCCTCTGGTACTGTCATACGTGGAGAGGCCGTCAACCTCGATACTGGATGCAGGAGAGTAGCGACACCCCCAGCCCCCAGGCTCCAAGGAGAGAGAGAGAAATGCAAAACCTCTCTGCTCTAAATACCTGTGCATGTGATTAGAAGAGCAGGTGAGGGAGAACTAGAGCCATTGTAATCTGTGGTCTGGATTTTCCATCCAGCTGCCTGAGTTAATGGGAAGCTGTGGAACGGATCATTTTTAACTATTCCTGCACTTTCTGCTCTAAAATGGGGCAGAAAGCTGCCTAACATCTTTGGACTATGTCACATATCCCCCTCCCCAGCTCACACCTACTGGGGTGAGCGGCCATGGACCTCACTGGGGTGAGCGTCCTACCTGAAATACTTGAGCTAACTCCTCAGTACAACATTAAGTATTCACATGATACGAATATGAACTTTTTCCATGGCAATTATGGACAATAGGTTTCGTCATAAGAGACTATGCTTGGCAAACATATTTTGTTGCTCTCTATTAGGGAACTATTTTGAAAAATAAGTGTCTAGCACACATTCTTACAACCCAGGATATGCTAAATATATTCACAAAACCAAACAATTTCTATTATCTCCCTGGGTTTTCTACTGTAGAATATGAACCTCATTATATTTACCAACCGAAAGGGCCATCAACCCTGTATATTAATTTGTAGTTTAGCTACATTTTCAACACAGAGAACTAATATAACATTGTAACATTGACAAAATGCTTATTCTAGAGGCCTAATATACCTTAACTACAATAGCTTATTTGCATAGTTAAGTGTCCGTGACATAGTCCACACGTGTAATAACAAAAAAAAATATCGGTCAATTCCCCAAACACATTTTTTTTTTTTTCCTCTTTGACTTCCAGTCCATTACATTTCCTGACTTTATTTCATAGGCCGCTGCAACCTGCAAATGACTGGACTGTTTCTTTAGCTTCTGACGGAACTCTGGGGCCGGATAGTCTTTGTCTTTATATTGTGGCCCAGAGTGGCGAGATCCGGAAAAATTCAAGGCCAGCGTTGACCTTCGTCGCTTTTGATTTGCGACCTTTGAACCTTTATGGTACTTAGAAGATGAAGCACTGATTACCTTGATGGGGTTCTCACTAACTCCGGCTGTACCCTGTGGCATTTTACCTTTGCAGCAGGCAGGCATGTAGTGTTGGGCCTCTCTTTCCTGAGGCCTACATTTATAAAGGCGGAAATACCGCTGTATAACCAGTGACGCATTTCTCAGGGTTTGATAGTGAATCCTGTTCTGTGTCATCCTAGTCAGAGACTGGATCTTTATAGTTGCTCCTTTCATAATGAGGAACCTGTTTCGTACCATGCGGGCACGGTAGAATGATTGAAGTACACAGGCTGCTTTATTCCGGCGATTAAACTGACGAATTTTCATCCCTCTGTAGGCAGCCTGTAGGATGATAGTTGCGGCGCGTTTACGCCGATAATTTTCTCTTTCCCTTCTTCCTTGGATAAGAGCTTTGCAGTGCTTCTGAATTATTCTAACGCTTTTCTCCTTTTTCAAAACGTTAAGTTCCTCCACGAGAGAATTCTGTTTTGTGCATATATGTCGCAATTCTGTTCTCAGAGCGTCCATTTCTTCCTGGTGCTGGCTCTGAGTGTGCATCAATGCATTCTGTAGTGCTTCCTGCACTTCTAATTTTTCCTGAGACAACTGTTTCTTTACTTTTTCTGCTTGGTCAGTCAAATCTGAATTTTCCAATTTCAGAGTCTCATTTTCTTGCTTTACAGTCTCTAACTCACTCAGGGCAATCTCATGGGTTTGCTTCAACATTCCCAGCTCTGTGTTCAGACCGTGGCCCTCCAGGCGTGAGTTTTGCACCTCTGCGCTGAGCGCGTGAACCTCTTGTAGAGCCTTCCCGTATTTCTGTTTTAGGATAGCCATTACGGTGTTGGCCTTTTCCAGCCTAGTCGTCACCTCTTCCAGCTCACTCCGTAAGAGAGACTCTGTTTTCTTCAAAGCCTCGTACTCCTGTAAAGCTGGAAGTATACACCTCTGTAATTCAGCGTTCGATTCTCGCTCTTCCATCCAACATTCTCGCTCCTTCTTGCTCCATTCTCGCTCCTTCACCAAATCCTGCCACAGGACTTCATAATTATGGCGGGCAGCTTGGAGTGCAGAAACCAAAGCCTCTTTATCCTGGTTCAAGGATTCAGCTTCCCTTTGCTCCTCCTTTTCCTTTGCCACTGTTCCCGTGACAATTCTGCCGGTCACTCCGGTCTGCAGCACATCTCGGCGCCTTTCTGACGCATGTCCTGACAGCGCAGGTTCAAGTGGCTCGGTCACTTCCCCTGTGACTTGAGGAACAGTTTTCTTTTTCTTCTTCTTTCTTTTTGCTTTATTAGCTCCAGAGATATCAGTGGTACTGGGCACACACTCACTGGTAGCTTCCACATCTTGCTTGCACTCACAGGGCGTTGCTTGCTTTTGCAGCTGTTTGTCTTTGAAAATTTTGGGGCACACATCTTCCATGTGACCTACTTTATGACAGGCCCAGCATACTAAATTCCTCTGTGGGTACGACTCTCCTCCAGAGGCCACATACGAGTCGTCATCATCATCATCGTATGGCCTGAAGGGACACTGTTTTTCATGATTATGTACATTACAAAACAAACATTTCACGTCGGCCATTTTAGAAACCCGGCAGGGACAATTTGCTAGCTGCAATTTCACTCACTTCAGCAACTTGCATACAGCACTTGCTAGCTGCAAATTCACTCACTTCAGCAAAAGGCATTAGCTTTACAAACAGCACTTGCTAGATGCAATTTTTTTTTTTTTTTTTTTTTAGCAAAACATTTTGGTTTTCTGTTTGGGTTCAGGGTGCTATTGCATCCACACTTCGCACATTCTCTGTGTATGCTAGAAGCACAACTGATATACACAGTGGGACAGACTTCACTCATAGCATCTGTACTTTAGTTCAGCTCGGCGGCCATTTTAAACCCCCGCATTTATTTGCAAACCCACAGACTTTTTTAGTGTCTGCCCGCATTCTCCACCATATGTGACAAACGCCCCTCTTTTGTAGTGCTGACGTCTGTCTGGGTTCTTCCCGACACAGTCTTCTAGGGTTAATTATACAACAAACAGGATCATGCAAAGTATTATGCTGCTTAACTCAGGCTTCTGCCTGCTTTATTTTCATCCAAGTAAGGTACTGCAGCTTTAACATGTGTAGGTTAGAGGTACTCAGATACTTTCATTCAGCAGTTCACACATTTCAGTGTTACAATATTTCCCACACTGTTATTTCAAGAAATAAAACCAAAATGATATAAGCAAATCCTATCCCTTTCAGGGATCTAACTACACATCAGAATCAGTCTCTCTAACAGCTGCTGGCCAACTAAACTGGTTCCCCAGCTTAAAACAATGCTCTCTCATTTAGGGACACAAGATACAGCACAGTCTTTTAGCAACAGCAGTAATCATTTGTTTTGTCTTATCTGTTCGTGGTGTCCAGGCAAATCCTCTGGTACTGTCATACGTGGAGAGGCCGTCAACCTCGATACTGGATGCAGGAGAGTAGCGACACCCCCAGCCCCCAGGCTCCAAGGAGAGAGAGAGAAATGCAAAACCTCTCTGCTCTAAATACCTGTGCATGTGATTAGAAGAGCAGGTGAGGGAGAACTAGAGCCATTGTAATCTGTGGTCTGGATTTTCCATCCAGCTGCCTGAGTTAATGGGAAGCTGTGGAACGGATCATTTTTAACTATTCCTGCACTTTCTGCTCTAAAATGGGGCAGAAAGCTGCCTAACATCTTTGGACTATGTCACAATACGTATTGCTTTTTAATGTTCCTGGCATAAGTTGATGCATGTAAAGCAGGATTCCCAATAGCTTATTGCCAACAACAAAAAAATCTTATTTGTTGTCCCATTTTGTTAATTGAAAAATAGTGTAGGAAACAAGAGATGACATTGAATATTATGCATCCTGACCACGTGTTAGTGTACACCAACTTAATGATGTGGTTTGCCTTTTAAATGTGTCAGGTGCCTATATTGGGACATGATATACGGCTGTTCATGGGAGAGTAATAGGAACAGTGAAGTAAGCACATGTCCGGGAGATCAGCCTTCGGAAAGTTTATTATTGGAAACTCCTCTCTGGTCAGGTTAGTGAAGACAAAGTTCGGATGTTTAGTGACTGTGCATCTGTAAGGAATCCACTACTGGCTTTGACTATAGCCTTGCAGAATCATACAGTTGCAAGCTTCCTCTGGCAATCAAAGGCACATGTGCTGCCTCTCAATTGCAGCTTCTGTCCTGTGCTACATCATTGGAGGAATACTCACACACCCTCCTCCTGTGATTGGATCTCCGCCCTTTATATTCTAGGCTACTGTCTCTGCCACAAACCGCCCCAGGCCTCACTCCAAGTGTTCTTACCTTCAAGTTCCTGAGTATCCAGAGGCCTGTTCCTGGACGTCTGTGCTGAAGCGTTGTTGCCAGCACTGGCCTGCTGCTATCTCCTTGCAGTGGCCTGCCCTGGACGTCTGTGCTGTAGCGTTGTTGCCAGCACTGGTCTGCTGCTATCTCCTTGCAGTGGTCTGCCCTGGACATCTGTGCTGAAGCGTTGTTGCCAGCACTGGCCTGCTGCTATCTCCTTGCAGTGGCCTGCCCTGGACGTCTGTGCTGTAGCGTTGTTGCCAGCACTGGTCTGCTGCTATCTCCTTGCAGTGGTCTGCCCTGGACATCTGTGCTGAAGCTTTGTTGCCAGCACTGGTATCTGCTGCATTCCCTCCTAGCAGTGGCTACCCTTCCTTTCCTGCGACCTGCTGCTATCCTCTCGCAGAGGTCTGCCTTGGACTTCTGCGCTGAAGCGTTGGTTCTTCCCGACGCTGCCCTGCGGTGAACTTCGGCCAGCCTGCTGTCTCCTCCTGCTGAGATCGGCGTCATGGGCCGAGGCCGCTCCTCGCGCAAAAGCCACTCCCGCGCTCACGCTCCTAAGCTGAAGCGGGGAACTCCTGACTTCCTGTTGCCGAACTCCTGCTTCATTAACGACGATGCTGCCTTCTCCAATCCTGACCCTGCGATGTACGACTATGAACTGCGCACTCCGGATCAGTCTGCGTGGACTAAGGTCGGTGATTATATAACCCCACCTCAGCCCCGCGGTCCGGTCCCGGTTTGTGGCGAGCATCGGCGTAACAGCATCTAAGAATATCTTCCCAGCGACGATATTAGCAAAGGTTTTACAGATGTAGCAAAGCTCACTGCCCTCGGCACCACAGACAAACACGCAAAAGCCCGCGGCGCTGTTGACCGTGTGTGCCAGGATCAAGCTGCGGCAGGTCCATGCTTCTGAATGGGACCCCCGACCGCACTAATCCTACGCTTGATCGCGCTGCCTGACTCCTTCGGTGCAATAACCCCCTTACCTTCTCTCATCGTGCAGTAAATATCCCGTGCCCCCTATATATCCTCTCCTCTGCCATTTAAAATTGTCTGCCAACCCCCTTGATGACGTAGATGGCCGAATATAGGTTCCTACATCACGAGGGGGATACAGTAGGACCATATTCGGTCGTCTGCATCCTCCAGGGTATTGGACAGTGCCAGACAGGGTTAAAGCTGCAGTTCAAGCTCCCGTTTTTTTGTTTTTTTTTTAGTTTTTTTTTTACTTCAATAGTTTCATGTGGGCACTCTCTACTTACCTAAAGAACTGCATAGCTGCCGGTCAATTCGTTCTCCGTCTATTGATCGGCAAAGTTTGGCGACATCTTTAAATATGGGGAATGTAAATGGTTGCTATAGCAACAAGCATGCTTTTAAAAATAGAATACTAGAAAATTGGTCTTTCAAAGTTGTTTTTTTTTTTTAAAACAGAAAATGCTAAAAGTATTTTTTCCTACTACAGAACTGATTTATTAAAAGAAACACACATGCAGGATATTGCTTGAACTGCAGCTTTAAATGCAAAAATTGGGGGATATCCCTAAATAGTGCTTCCAACTTTACTGAGATATATTGTTGTAAATAAAGAATACATGATGTTTCTCTGGAGATAGCAACGGAACTATATAAATGATTATAGGTACAGTATTTAAGGATGTTACACAAGTGCACAGGTCAATCTTTTATATAGCGCCATTCGGCGAGAAACGTGTCAGAGGACCTTGTTCTTCCTTTTTTGCTAATATGTCCTTTTATAAGGCCCTTCCCATGAGACATTCGCTTCTGTATGAAAAAGGAGCAAACATGTCCCAATTTCCCTATAGAAACCCCTGTACCCCCCTGCAATTTGGGGCTTATAGGTCTCATTGATTTCTATTCATTCTGAATAGTACAATATGAAGAAATATCCAGTAGTTAAATAGTTGTGATTTTTGTGTTATGCTGTGTTCAACCCATACATATCTACCCTTACCATTACCGTCACGGGGCCAAGAGGAACACGCCCAAAGAGTCTGGGAGGAGCTGCCATTTGAGCTCTGCAGCACCATATAGTGGCAGGAATCTACATTAAGCTCAGCTGCACACAGCAACCCTGCTCTTCTCCTCTCGCCCCTACCTCCGAGACCAGCCCGCCCCCGAGGACAGTCAACACCCGAGGCCCGCCCCTAAGGACAGCCAACACCTGAGGCCCACCCCTGAGGACAGTCCGTCCCCGAAGACAGCCAACACTGTGGCCTGCCCCCGAGGACAGTCCGTCCCTGAGTACAGAATATACACAAGTTGCTAAACTATTCTAGAAGCGTTCAGTGCACTCTCTCGTGGTGGTTGGATGTCTGTGGTGGAGAGATACAGATACATATGCCCTAACCGTGACCAAGAGACATTTTCTGCTGAGGGGGAGATTTAGAAAACACCATGGGGTGAGTTGAAGAGAAGTTTTCCGGCAGCCCAAAGGGGCTGCTTGTTTTTAGGAAGGTAATTTTTACTACTCTCTGTGGATGTCTGTATTGTTAGTATTGCACTTTATTATGGAACTGCTGATTTTTTTTAAAAATAAACCTTTTTCTGTGCATCGGTTTTGCTTAACGCAGTGTTTACAGGCCTGGCGCCCGTTCTTTGGAATTATGCCGAAGTCCATTCGGCGATGCCACCTTATTTCCAAGACTCCTCACAGGATTCCTCCAAAATCTGTAGTGACCTATCTATCTGACCCAATACACTGAACCTGCTGACGTTCTCCATGACTGTCGCTGATTTCACTGCGCTCTTAGTGAAACACGGAAATGTGGTGCATGTTTGTACGCACAAAAACGCGTAAAAATCTGATTTGTACAGGTTTTAGCTTGTGAATCTGAATGTCTGAGCAAGATGACAACTTTGCACATCTATAGTATTAAAAGGTTCATGTATAATATCACGTGAATCATTTTTAGAGTTTGAGAATATATATACAGTATAGCTCCACCACTCATGGCCTATAGGAAGGCTCCTATGTTGAAGGATGCCCTGGTTAGGGCAGATTTTGGTTCTGTAAAACCTACAGGGTCACGGTTTAAAGGGGCAGCTATCCGTGGGACCTTTCCTTGTCTATCATGTGCTCAGTATGGGAATGCTCAGAAAGGTCCTTCATTTACTCACCCACGTACAGGTAATAAGTATTGGATCAAAGATTATGCTATGTGCAACTCGGAATTCTTGGTGTATCTATTAAAGTGTCCATGCGGGTTGCCATACATTGGGGAGACTATACGTAAAGCCAAAGAATGTATTTGTCAGCACAAGTCCACAATTCAGTGCAAAGTGCTGGACCAAACCGTGTCTGTGCATTTCCTACATGCTGGGCATAGCGTAAGTAAGCTACGTTTCCAAATCATTGAGGTGGTACCTAAACGTCGGAGAGGTGGCAGAAGGTTGCGCCAACTTAGGAAAAGGGAGGCCTTTTGGATTCGGGAACTGGGTCCGCTACAGCCAGGGTGCCTGAACAAGGAGTATGACCTCACTAATATAGGGTGATTTATATTTCTTCAGGTGGAGCCCGAGCAGGAATTTTCCAGCAGCCGGACTCAAGTGTACAGCATCCAGGGTGAGTGTCAGGTGCCGTAGGGCGCCTTTCGGCTCGATCCTGGCACTGTTGGTTTCTTATGACTTGGTCTGGCTGCAGGCCATCGTGGCCTTCCTTCTATACCTCCCACAGTGAGATAATTTTTGATCTATTCTATTGCCTCACCTCGCTGCAGCATATTACCCATGGTTTACCGGAAGTCCCAGACGATGTCTTTTGGGCTACTTTAGATGCACCAGGGAGGATTACTTAATCGGACATTATGCTAGTACATGGGTGAGTAAACGGTTGAGGAGTGTTTAGTACCGTGGCTTTGGTTTAGTTGCTGACACTTAGACACAATATATATTTACCGCAACAGACGTCACTGGGTACTTGCCACCCATATTGGTTCTCCCTCTTTGTGGTACGGACTCGGACGGATACCTGAACTCTAATATGTCACATTAGCTGTTGGATATGCTTATTAGATAGGACCGTTATGGTTTGATCCACCTGGGATAATTATGTCGTACTCTTTCTACTTTGATCTCTGGATATGTTTTGGTTTTCTAAACAGATTATGCAATGCAAAATATTGTTTAATGTTCTTACATAGTTACATAGTTACATAGTAGATGAGGTTGAAAAAAGACGTAGGTCCATCAAGTTCAACCTATGCTAAATTTAAACAACAGATACTTTCTCCTCTATCTATACTTACTTATTGATCCAGAGGAAGGCAAACAAAAAAAACCATTAAGGGGAAAAATTAATTCCTTCCTGACTCCAAGAATTGGCAATCGGATTAATCCCTGGATCAACATCCTTCCCATGTATACTTATTTGGTATATCCCTGTATACCTTTCCCTTCTAAAAAGATGTCCAACCTTTTTTTGAACAAATCTATTGTATCTGCCATCACAGTCTCCATGAGTAATGAATTCCACATTGTAACTGCCCTTACTGTAAAGAACCCTTTACTTTGTTGCTGGTGAAATTTCCTTTCCTCCAACCTTAAGGGATGGCCCCGAGTCCTATGTACTGCCCGTGGGATGATTAGTTCTTTTGAAAGCTCCTTGTATTGTCCCCGAATATATTTGTATATAGTTTTCATATCCCCTCTTAGACGCCTCTTTTCTAATGTAAATAAATCTAATTTAGCTAGCCTCTCCTCATAAGTTAGAATGTCCATCCCCTTTATTAATTTGGTGGCTCTTCTCTGCACTCTCTCTAGTTCCATAATGTCTTTTCTTAGGATTGGTGCCCAAAATTGTACTCCATATTCAAGGTGTGGTCTTACTAATGCTTTGTAAAGGGGCATAATTATGTTTACTTCCCTTACATTCATTGCCCGTTTGATGCAAGATAAGATCTTGTTTGCCTTTGCAGCTACTGCATGACTTTGGGCACTATTGCTAAGCCTGCTGTCTACAAGCACTCCTAAATCCTTCTCCATCAAGGATTCCCTCAATATATTTCCATTTAATTTGTAAGTCGCCTTTTTATTCTTGCATCCCAAATGCATAACCTTACATTTATCTGTATTAAACCTCATCGCCATTTACCTGCCCACGTTTCCAGTCTCTCCAATTCCTTCTGAAGAGAAATTACATCCTGCTCTGATTCTATTACCTTACACAATTCAGTATCATCAGCAAAGATAGAGACTTTGCTCTCGATCCCAACCTCAAGGTCATTAATAAACAAGTTAAAAAGCAGGGGTCCCAGTACTGATCCCTGAGGTACTCCACTCACGACTTTTGCACAACCTGAAAAAGTTCCATTTATGACAACCCTCTGTTGTCTGTCCTTTAACCAGTTTTCAATCCAGGTGCATATATTATTACTGAGTCCAATTTTCTTTATTTTGTACACCAACCTCTTGTGTGAGACCGTATCAAAAACCTTTGCAACATCTAAGTAGACCACATCAACTGCATTACCCTGGTCTAAATTCCTACTTACCTCCTCAAAGAAACAAATAAGGTTAGTTTGGCAAGATCTATCCTTCATAAATCCATGCTGACTATTACTAATAATTTTGTTTTCCATTAGGTATTCCTGAATATTATCCCGTTAAAACCTTCAAGTAGTTTCCCTACTATTGAAGTCAGGCTTACAGGTCTGTAATTTCCCGGTTGTGATCTAGCTCCCTTTTTAAATATAGGCATCACATCTGCTTTACGCCAAACTTTTTGGTTCTGTTTTATTCAGTGAGTTATACCATTTTTAATAATAAGCAACTGTAGTTGTGATATGTACAGGTGCTCTACAAGGTTTTTAATAATGTTCATTGTTTGGATGCAATCTATTGATTGCTGGTTCACTTGGTGGCAGGCCTTAGAAGTTATTGACAGTTTAATTTGGTACTAGGTATGCCTCTTTTCTGTTACAGGGGATGTGTCTAGCGGGAGTGCTAACACAAACTACAAAGTCAAGAAGTACTTAGATGTAACCTATATGTGGGCTTCAGTCTCTGTCACCCATTACACCCCAATTGGCTACCTTTCTCTCACGGCAAGACTGTGTTATGAGAAGTTGTCACCCATAGCCCCTGTTCGTTTATTTCTATGTTGACATTAGCGCATGCGCGTTGTGGCATTTTTAGTGTATTGCGCATCAACGGACAACACATTATGTTTAGGCTTTCGTGGACTATCTCAGTTCGAATTACATGATGCATGTGTACACGCATGCGCTATAGTCTGGGATCCGTATTGTTGGGTCTGAGGGACGTGCGCAACGGTTCGCATGCGCACAAGCATGCGCAGTAAACAACCCATGCTGTGGGACCATCTGATGGAACGGTAAATAGCGCTTTCGTTCGTGCATCACAACACTTATATTTAACTTGAGTGATTTTGTTCTCTATAATCCTGAATATACCACGGACAGCCCAATATATGTTTATTTAGGCATTTTCTAATGCGGATACTCATGCGCAGTTGCCTTGTGAGAATGATCTCTTTCAGCCACCATACAAGGGTGGGAGTTTCAAATTCTGGCACCATGTGTGATTGATTAATTGTATGTCTCGTTCACTATATATGTACCCAGTGTGCTGCACATTGAGTTACAATAGGAGCTTGATAAAGGACCTGATGGTCCAAAACGTCGCTTCCTTTTTCTGTATTGGACCCCTTATGCTTCATGGATTAAAACCATATTTATACCCTACAGAGAGTGCTACAGTTATATACAGGTAAACCCCATTATAACGCGCCTCATTATACCGCGATTCGGTTATAACGCGGTTTTCCCGTGGCTCCCGTTTTGCACACTGCACACACTGCACACACTCTGCTCACTGCACACACTCTGCTCACTGCACACACACTGCTCGCACTGACACACACTGCACACTGCACATTGCTCACACTGCTCACACTGACACACACTGCACACTGCACACACACTGCTCACACTGCACACACTGCACACTGCACACACACTGCTCATTGCTCACACTGCACACACTGCACACTGCACACTGCACACACACTGCTCATTGCTCACACTGCACACACACTGCTCATTGCTCACACTGCATACTGCACGGCTGATCACCTGTTCCCCGGGCCTCCCTCTCGCGCCGGAGCTGATGACTTCCGGCAGACCGGCATCCCCCCTCCCATCTCCTATCTCATAGACATAAAATGGGATGCATCTACTCAGTGGAGTACAGTGTTAATTGACTGCCAAGAGGATATCCCCACGGACAATGCGCACCAATTTCTACTGCTCACTCCTATACCCCAAACGCAGCACCAGAGCAGCAAAACCTAGCGTCATCTCTAGTGTGAATGAGTGATCGGAGGTCCCATCGGCCCCGGCCCCGGGAAGCCCTAGCCAGAGCGAAGCTGGCAGCCAACGGTCCAGATGGAGCCACCGCAATTTCAGCAGTGCAGATGGAGCTCAGCAACTTGCTGGAGTACTACAGCATTTGACCGAGAAAATAAGTCAACTGGCTCCGGTGCAACCCTACCGCAAACTCAAAGCCTTCTCTGGTATGACTTCTACCCCTGTTGGCAAAGAAGAGTTTGGATCCTGAAAGGAACATACACTACATGTGCTCAATGAGTGGTCCTGCTCCGAGGCCGTAAAGAGACAACGAATAGTTGAATGTCTACGGCCCCCAGCAGTGAAACTGGTACAAATGAACCGTGAGACCGAGGGAGAGGTCACTGCCGTGGAGCTAAATCGAACTCAAGCCTATGCTGCCAAGGAGGACGAGGATGAACTCCTGGCTCAATTCTGTGCCCTCCGCCAGAAAGAGGGGGAAGAACTGTCCGCGTTTACATGGCACTTGCAAATGTCCTTACGGGGATTGCTCTCCAGGAAAATTATGCCTGTCGCCGTGGTGAACGAATACCGATTCAAACATCTCATGAAAGGATCTCTACCTTCACACCCGGTAGCCCTCATGAAAGTGGAGGCCCTGATATGACCCGAGCCCTGGGAACATCCTAGCTACCCAATAATCCTGGGGACCAACACCGATGTGGTGCGGGGGGTGATGCGGACTTATCTGAGTGAAACTGGCGAAACACCCCTATCCTCGCTACGGATCCATCCTGTACTCAAAGAAGAGTGCTATAAGGCTGGTGCGCAGGAGGAACATGGGGAACTCTTCAATACTGAGAGGGGATTGACCGAGATTCCACCATGGGGAGTGAGATACATGGAAGCGGTGTGCTGCTATCCGGGTCGACACAAGGCTGACTGTTGCTTCTCCCTAGAAAGCACGGCCGACGACGACCTTCGCAGAGGGTATAAGATAGTGCCAGACTTAAGAGCATGGACATCCACGATCCCGAATAGGATTAAAGTGCTTATCCAGAACTTCTCACCACGTACCATGCCGCTTGATTACGGTCAACGACTGTGTCGAATATATCTCATTTCACCCGTCGAAAAGCTGGCTCGGGTGAACACTGCTACCGTGCAAGATCAGCCGGCCCAGTTACCGTTTTATTTCGGGGAATCGACCCTGTCCGAAGCCTGGAAGAGACGACTATGAGCCAAGCTGGAGGAACGCCGGGAAGTGTTCTCCATCAGCGAGATGGATGTGGGCTGCAGCCAGAGCACCCAGCACACAATCCGCTTGAAAGATACCACCCCATTTCAGGAGCGTTCCAGGCGCATCGCTCCCTGAGATGTGAGGGACGTCCTGAAAGAGATGGAGACGGCGGGCATTGTTACCGAATCCCGTGACCCAGTGGCTAACACCATACGCCAGGCTCTACACCAGAATAATCCTTCCTTGGTAAAACAGACTCCCACTGACACTGTCACAATCCTCATGAGAGAGTGGGATAAATTCCAAATAGAGCATGGCCTTCGCTACTGGGTCGTCCCCTACCACAGTCATCCCTGCACGATGACCATAGACACCTGGGGGTGGATAAACCTTCGGGTTAGTGAGGGACCGTTTCTTCTGGCCCCGAATGCGGGAGTTGGTGGAATAGCATTGCTAGAAATGCCTGAGGTGTATCTGGAGGAAGACACTGCCCACTCGTGCAGCCCCAATGGGTCACCTAAAAATCTGCGGGCCCCTGGATCTAGTCTGTATGGACTTTTTGTGTGTATCAAGCCCGATTCAAGAGGCATCGCCCAGGCCTTCCCTACCAAAGATCAAATGGCGATAATGGTAGCTAAAGTCCTGTGGGAGAAATACTTCATCCACTACGGCCTCCCGAATCGGATGCACTCAGACCAGGGCAGAGACTTTGAGAGCAAGCTTATCAAGGAGCGGCTCAACTTGCTCAATATCCAGAAGTCTAGGACCATTCTGTATCATCCCGAAGGAGCCGATCTGCCGAAGAGTTTCAACAGAACGCTGCTCGACATGCTGGGCACTCAAGGGCTCTCAAAAGACCGAATGGAGTAGGCATGTTGAAGCTCTGGTATATGCCTATAATTGTACCTGACATGAGTCCACGGGATATACTCCGTACTTCATAATGTTCGGACGAGAGACACGGCTAACCGTGGACATCCGCTTACAGGTATCTACCGATGGTGTAACCAATAATGCTCATTTCAAATATGACAACGACTTAAAGCCAGCCTGCAGCGCTCCTATAAGCAACCGGAGAAAGCTTCGGCCCAGTTGAACGCCAGCTTCTCAGGATCAGCTATCCACTGGATGATGGTCCCTGGACAACCACTACAGGTCAGGGCCCCTGCAGCTGTCCTAGCTCTTCCTGACCTCCCTATAAGAAGTCAGGGTATAGGCTCACACTCCCATTCCCCCAAGGGAGAGAGGGTAAGGGAAGACCCCAATCTCAGGCTCCCAGTTGTGTGACCTTGCCTCTCTCAGTGGGGAGAAGCACTAAGGAATTTGGGGCGGTACTGCCTTAAGTACAGCCAGGAGGATGGCATCAGGTCTGTCACATGATTGGACATGCTCAGGCCCAATGTCACCGCCTCCCCCTGTCACTCAAATGTAACACCATGGAGTGGGGAAAACCTATCTTTACTGCTGGAAAGGCCTGTTCTTACCAGGGCTTACTGCCAGTACAAGGGTAGGCTAGTAGCCACAGGTGGCATGGCTACATCTATATATAAAGAAAAGAAAGCACACGCCACATAGTGAAAAAAAAGTACAACAAAAATGTTTTTTCCCGCATATATATATATTTCGCAAATTAAAAACATTGGCTTCATAAATGCGTTTTTGCTTTTTCAGACAAGTCCAGCACTGAAGAATATATACTGCTTCTGACCATTAGCCTCAGTTACTCCTTCACTGCTGTGCCTCTCACCACCACGAGTGGACTACAGCAGACAGTTCCCTTTTATTGATAGTGTAGTTACATTGCAACAGCTCAACCCAACTCCATGTACTTAATTACAGAGAATACATCATGTGCAACAGAATCATTGGTTCTCTGGGCTCTCCTGGGGTGGAAATGATGTGCTTGGTAAATAATGACTCAGCTCACTCTGACTTATTGATCTGTTTTGCCCCTGGCCTTCAAACTAACCTGAGCTCAGTGAAGTAAAAACTGCTAAATTAGTAACATATTTCAACTGCCGTCATATTCTTTTGGGGCTGTTTTAACTTCTGTTTGCTGCAGCCATTGTGGGGGGGAAAAAGCATGTTAACATTTTGTTCTTAACCCTTAAAGAAGCAATCCAACCCCTCTCCCCCTTTTATTTATAGGTGGGAATATAGGGGGGTCCGTGTGCTGAACATTATTTATTCAAACCCCGGGGTTCCCCCTGTTGCCCGAGATTCATGCTTCACGCGGACTTGTAGGAAGTCGCGACAGATGACGCCATGTGTGGGTCTGTGACGCGGGAGATTTAAATCTCCATTTTGTTCCCACTGCAGGAAACTGTACCCGCTGCACCTTTTTTTCCTTGGGAAGCAGGGGGTCCCCGGAGCTGTCATTAACTTGGTTCTGCCCCGGAGCACCACCACCCCCCAGCCCCCCAAACCACCCCCCAGCCCCACAAATCAACCCTCAGACGCCCACCACCACCCCCAGCCCATCACCACCACCCCCAGCCCCTCATCACCACCCCCAGCCCCTCATCACCACCCCCAGCCCCCATCACCACCCCCAGCACCCCCCCAGCCGCTCACCACCACCCCCAGCCCACCACCACCAACCCTCAGCCCAGTCCACCACCCCCAGCCCCACACCACCACCCCTCAGCTTCGTCCACCACCCCCAGCCCCCACCACCCCCAGCCCACCACCACCAACCCTCAGCCCACTCCACCACCCCCAGCCCCACACCACCACCCCCAGCCCCCCTCCACCACCCCCAGCCCCCCATCACCACTCCCAGCCCCTCACCACCACCCCCAGCCCACCACCACCAACCCTCAGCCCACTCCACCACCCCCAACCCCACACCACCACCCCCAGCCCCCCTCCACCACCCCCAGCCCCCCATCACCACTCCCAGCCCCTCACCACCACCCCCAGCCCACCACCACCAACCCTCAGCCCACTCCACCACCCCCAACCCCACACCACCACCCCCAGCCCCCCTCCACCACCCCCAGCCCTTAACTTTATCAGTGCCCGCGGGGGTTGCAATGCATTGCTTTGAAAGTTGACATTCCAAATGAGGGGCACTTTGCACCTGCTCAGTTACAGTGCAGTGGTGGCTTGGTGCTGTAACTACTCTACAATGCAAATGTGCCAAACCTTTGCATAAGTTCACAAATGGGACAGGTTTTGACAATCTCACCTGGCAATGTACAGTGTGCTCAAAATCCACAAACATCTTATTTACAGCGTACCCTGACCTCCAACTTTCTTAAAGAAAATTGCAAAAAAAAGTTGGAGAATACTGGTGATTATTGGTGCACTGATGCAATCTTTTTGCCTTCAGTATGCTTGATGACACCCAAATCTATCTCTACTCCCCTGACCTCTCCCCCTCTATCCTGACCTGTGTCTCCAACTGTCTCTCTGCAATCTCCTCCTGGAGGTCTCACCACCTGAACTTGTCTAAAACACAATTAATATTTGTGACAGTGGGGGTAGGATAATAAAAGGTGAAGCCCGACTTGTTACCCCCTGAAAACCGTGGGTCCCCGGTAGCTTAGCAGCACCATAAGCCGGGGACACTGTTTGTATTGTAACCTTTAATGTCTGTGAATAAACTTGGGATTTCGGGAGCGGCTGTTTAAGGGGGGGGTATTTGGGTGGAAATGTGGTTATAACATGTGTACCAGGTCGGGGGGCAAAGATACCGGTTGTCCCCTCATTTTACCCGCAGACCACATCTGGGCTGCGGGTACGCGTATGCATGTTGCCCCCTTCATATCTTCCCTTTAAAATATTGCATTACCCGCCCACAATGTTCAGTGTAACAGTTGTATTCCCGAGCCCAGGTTAGAGTAAAAAAAGATTTAAAGTGTGTACAGGCAGTCCTCGTTTTACAACGCTTCGCTTTACAACGAATGGCTTATCCAACGCTGTGCAATGCATACCTAAGTTAATTTTTACAACGCCAAAACGGCTTATCCAACGCTCTTACGATGCTTTGCAAAGTTGTTTATGTGTATATAATATATATATATATCATATAATATAATATGATATTATACTTTATAATATATTATATTATTAAATTACATGATATATTATGTTATATTATATATATAATACAGTATATACACTATATAATTTATGTGTGTGCTGCATATCTTATTGCCGGAGTAAAATATTTGGTGTATTTTAGCATTAAAAATGCCCTCAGGAACGGAACCTTTCATTTAAACAGTGTTCCTATGGGAAAACGTGTTTCGCTTTAAGACGTTTCGCTATCCAACGCCATTTTGAGTAACGCATTGTGTTGGATAACCGAGGACTGCCTGTATCCATCTCTATACAGACAGTCCTGGTCTTCCGATAAGTAGCCAGGATCTCTGCATAGAAATGAGGGATCAAAGAGGAGAAGGGAAGTCGAGAGGTTTCAGAACGTTTGGTGTGCGGGGAAGGGCGGAGTATCGTGTCTGGAGACACAGGCTCCCCGCAGGGGAGACGCTTTGTTCGCCCAGACTCGGTAGAGCCTACCCTGCGGGAGGTATAGAGCTGGCAAGGGGAATCCTTTGCTGGTAGGCACGATTCCCATTGACCATGTCCTTGGTCATGATATGTCCTTTTCTCACTCATAATGCAGCTGAAAGGCTAATCCACTCACCCATCATGTCCCGCCTTGACTACTGCAACCTCCTCTTAGTTGGTATTCCCCTTGTCTGCCTCTTCCAACCCATCCAAAAACTGCTGCTAGACTCATCTACCTCACTCACCGCTCCACTTCTACTGCTCCACTAAGCATATCCCTACACTGATTCCCAGAGCTCCACTAAGCATATCCCTACACTGATTCCCAGAGCTCCACTAAGCATATCCCTACACTGATTCCCAGAGCTCCACTAAGCATGTCCCTACACTGATTCCCAGAGCTCCACTAAGCATATCCCTACACTGATTCCCAGAGCTCCACTAAGCATATCCCTACACTGATTCCCAGAGCTCCACTAAGCATGTCCCTACACTGATTCCCAGAGCTCCACTAAGCATGTCCCTACACTGATTCCCAGAGCTCCACTAAGCATGTCCCTACACTGATTCCCAGAGCTCCACTAAGCATATCCCTACACTGAGTCCCAGAGCTCCACTAAGCATGTCCCTACACTGATTCCCAGAGCTCCACTAAGCATATCCCTACACTGAGTCCCAGAGCTCCACTAAGCATGTCCCTACACTGATTCCCAGAGCTCCACTAAGCATATCCCTACACTGATTCCCAGAGCTCCACTAAGCATATCCCTACACTGATTCCCAGAGCTCCACTAAGCATATCCCTACACTGAGTCCCAGAGCTCCACTAAGCATGTCCCTACACTGAGTCCCAGAGATCCACTAAGCATGTCCCTACACTGAGTCCCAGAGCTCCACTAAGCATGTCCCTACACTGATTCCCAGAGCTCCACTAAGCATGTCCCTACACTGAGTCCCAGAGCTCCACTAAGCTTGTCCCTACACTGATTCCCAGAGCTCCACTAAGCATATCCCTACACTGATTCCCAGAGCTCCACTAAGCATGTCCCTACACTGATTCCCATAGCTCCACTAAGCATATCCCTACACTGATTCCCAGAGCTCCACTAAGCATATCCCTACACTGAGTCCCAGAGCTCCACTAAGCATGTCCCTACACTGAGTCCCAGAGATCCACTAAGCATGTCCCTACACTGAGTCCCAGAGCTCCACTAAGCATGTCCCTACACTGATTCCCAGAGCTCCACTAAGCATGTCCCTACACTGAGTCCCAGAGCTCCACTAAGCTTGTCCCTACACTGATTCCCAGAGCTCCACTAAGCATATCCCTACACTGATTCCCAGAGCTCCACTAAGCATGTCACTACACTAATTCCCAGAGCTCCACTAAGCATGTCCTTACACTGATTCCCAGAGCTCCACTAAGCATGTCCCTACACTGATTCCCAGAGCTCCACTAAGCATGTCCCTACACTGAGTCCCAGAGCTCCACTAAGCATGTCCCTACACTGATTCCCAGAGCTCCACTAAGCATGTCCCTACACTGATTCCCAGAGCTCCACTAAGCATGTCCCTACACTGATTCCCAGAGCTCCACTAAGCATGTCCCTACACTGATTCCCAGAGCTCCACTAAGCATGTCCCTACACTGATTCCCAGAGCTCCACTAAGCATGTCCCTACACTGATTCCCAGAGCTCCACTAAGCATGTCCCTACACTGATTCCCAGAGCTCCACTAAGCATGTCCCTACACTGAGTCCCAGAGCTCCACTAAGCATATCCCCACACTGAGTCCCAGAGCTCCACTAAGCATGTCCCTACACTGATTCCCAGAGCTCCACTAAGCATGTCCCTACACTGATTCCCAGAGCTCCACTAAGCATGTCCCTACACTGAGTCCCAGAGCTCCACTAAGCATATCCCACACTGAGTCCCAGAGCTCCACTAAGCATATCCCCACACTGATTCCCAGAGCTCCACTAAGCATATCCCTACACTGATTCCCAGAGCTCCACTAAGCATGTCCCTACACTGATTCCCAGAGCTCCACTAAGCATATCCCTACACTGATTCCCAGAGCTCCACTACAGTAAGCATGTCCCTACACTGATTCCCAGAGCTCCACTAAGCATGTCCCTACACTGATTCCCAGAGCTCCACTAAGCATATCCCTACACTGATTCCCAGAGCTCCACTAAGCATATCCCTACACTGATTCCCAGAGCTCCACTACAGTAAGCATGTCCCTACACTGATTCCCAGAGCTCCACTAAGCATGTCCCTACACTGATTCCCAGAGCTCCACTAAGCATGTCCCTACACTGATTCCCAGAGCTCCACTAAGCATGTCCCTACACTGATTCCCAGAGCTCCACTAAGCATGTCCCTACACTGATTCCCAGAGCTCCACTAAGCATGTCCCTACACTGATTCCCAGAGCTCCACTAAGCATATCCCTACACTGATTCCCAGAGCCTCTAGAATTACATTTAAAACCCTAGTAATGACTTGCAAAGGTCTCAATGACACTGCCCCCCCCCCCTTACAACTCTGCCCTCATCCACAAATACATACCTAAACACCCCCTACGTTCTGCCCACAACATCCGCCTTTCCACCCACCTTATTACCTCGTCACTACCACCTGCAAGACTTCTCCCATGCTTCCCCGCCTCTCTGTAATTCCCTACCACACGTCATATGACGCAAAATGCGTACAGGTGACGTCATCGCGCAGCGGGGAGCGAACGTGACGACGGAAGCCCAGCCTGTTGCGGATACCCAGCGGTCTAGCACTAGGGATGTCCTCCCTCATATGTAAGCAGTAATACTATCCTCTGCACCCTGTACTTACCTAGTTGTAGTTCTGTGGGTTTTGAATTGAGAATTCACCATTGTGCACAGACTGTGTGGGTTTGCAGATCCTATGTGATCTTTTTTTATTCATGTATTTTATGTGATATTGTTATTTTGAGTCAATTTATAAAGCTTTGGAATATTGACTGATGGTTCTTTTCTCTTTTGCGCTTCCTTTCTGTGTATATGCACAAGTCCCCCTGAGGCACTGAACAGGTTCGTCTCTTAACCCTTTCACATAGCATTGTAGGCACCTCTGGCAACTAGAGGATTAGGCTAAGGCCCCGCTCCCAGAGTCAGCACACCCGCACTGCAGACAGGCGGTGCGCTGACATACACAGACCGCGATATGCGGTCTGTAGGGAGCGGGAGCCGGAGCGGGAGGTGGGCGGGAGTGGGAGGCTTGACAGGGAGGGGGGGGCGCGGCTTGAGCGGAGGGACCCGCTACTCTCCCCCCCTCCCTCCACGGACTCGGGCTGGAGCTGGAGCTGCTGAGGGTAAGTTTAAACACACACACACGCAGGCACTCATACATACACACACACACAGGCAGGCACTCACGCACTCATACACACACATGCGCGCACACACAGGCAAGCACTCACGCACTCATACACACACACACAGACAGAGGCAGGCACTCACGCACTCACGCACTCAGGCACACACATACACACACAGACAGGCACTCACGCACTCAGGCACACACACACACAGACAGAGGCAGGCACTCACACACTCACGCACTCAGGCACACACATACACACACAGACAGGCACGCACGCACTCAGACACACACACAGACAGGCACTCACCTGCTTTCACTCCACACTCCTCCCCGCTCCCCGAAGCCTCTCCTCCTCCCGAAGCCTCCCCTCCCCATTGGCTCACAGCCACACCACGTGACGCGTCAACGCTAGGAAACACCATTCTCTTGTGTCTCCTAGCGGCTGACGCGCCACAGCGTGTAGTCAGCTGTGCCGCCAGGGGGGACCAGGACCGGCTCGCGAGGATTCCCCTGCTGGTGGGGAACTCGCGACATGGCCGCCCGCGCCAACTAGCGCAGCGGGACCGAGGCCTTAACTGCTGAATGTGCAGTATGTTCAATGTAGTCTGGATACTATGGGACTGTATCTGTCACCTTCTCCATTTCAGCTTTTGCATGTAATGGAAACACGCTTTACAGACATAACAAATGGCAAGTTATATTTGATCTGTGCTTGCATCCATGAAATTAAATACATAAAGTTTCTATACATTTGTCTTACACCACTGAATGAGTCACAGTGGTATTCTATCAGCATTATGTGCTCTATGGTTTTCATTAATAAATGCAATTAATATAGCTTAGGTCACCTGATATAGCAGCACAAGACAAGTGAGGAAAGTTTGTTCTTTACCAGAAACCCATTTCTATGGACCAGGGTTTCATTAGAATCCTATGTGGGTGGTCCCTATAATGCAACTCTTTATTTAAAGGGAAAACATTCCATCCACCCGACCAATAAGACGGCACTGAATAATATTATTTGGTGTTGTCATGATAAAGCCATGCAAGGATTCAAGTATGTGAGCAGCAGAGCAACCAAGGGGATAGCATTCATTTTAAGAGTACCATTTTGCTTCTGTTTCTCAAGGGTTTATTATAGGATGCCGTGGTCCATGACGTGGGTGGCAATAAAACCATTAAGGAAAGCCATGATTACATTAAAATGACATGTAACCCCCGCTGTCCTTTCTACTAGCCAAACCCATAGAAGGACTCCTGACACCTCAAAGGAAATTGGCGGCATTCATTCTCACCGCAGCACGCTGCTCAATAGCAGCTGCATGGAAGAAACTGAGAGCCCCATCAAAGCAAACGGTTATCCGCAGAGTTAAGGAGGTCAGAATGATGGAGCTCGTCTCAGCCCTCCTAAGCCAGAAAACAGACCAGCATTATAAGGTCTGGGACGCATGGCCTGAGAACTAGAAAAATAGAGCCCAGGAATCTATCTCAACCAAAGGGAAAACCTAATACCGGAGCCGACGCTGGGGAGATAAAGGGGATGGGCTCCTTCCCTTATCTCCCTTACCCCCCTCCCTTCTTACCCTTTCCTCAATTTCAACAATTTATGTACATTGTTCTTCCTGTTTCAAAGTTTTGATGTGATGCCACAAAAAACAATAAAAAAAACGCCACGTAGCGCGTCATGTGACGCGTCATCACGCATGTATTAGCATATTCAGTTTTTCAAAACTTTACAAAGTCCTGGCATTGCCCAATGTGGGGCTGTATAGGAGATTGTATACCAGGACTTTGTAAAGTTTTGAAAAACTGAATATGCTAATACATGCGTGATGACACGCTACGTGATGTCGGACGTGATGACGTCACACGTGACGCTTCGCAATTTGAAAATTAATGCGGGGGGTTATTTAAGGGAGGGAAACAGTGCAGGATGTTAGGTTAGCCCCTGAGGAACACTTTTAAAGTGGAAACGCGCGTTGAGTGAATCATTGAGTACAGAGTGGCACTTTGTTGGTGACATCCAGAGTGGAGGACGATTTCATTCAGCCCAGTGTATTTTGACGGCCGCGGAGCAGATGCTGTTGCTGTGAATACAACTGTCTGTCCATATGACCCAGGGTGGTCTGAATATTCACAAACAAAGGCACTTATGTAAGTGGAATACTTTGTGTTTTTAATATTAATAGCAGTACTATACTATTTTGCTTTTTCCTTTTTTGTATATGGATTTCCCTTCCTTTTCTATGGATCTGGAGTACCCATCTGGAAACATAAGTTGGTAACTTCTAATAACCACAACGCCTTACTATCACGTTGTACACGTGAGTGCAAATTTTATAGCGCTTTCAACATTGATTTAATCTGTTGGGGTTGACAATATTGCACTATTTTGTGTCTCTACTTTCTTTCCATGTCCTGATGTGATTTGCGCACCTGTTTCTTCTTCGATTGCTGGTTGGATTTGGTCTGGATCCTGTGTCGGGAGCTGCACTCTCTAAGGACAGTATATTATTTAAATGTTATTGGTTTTAAGTGGTGTTATTTACGCTTGTTAATTTTTTCACTACTATAAATCTGTAAAAGGCAAAAGCCCGAGAATGTGATCATACAAAATATGAGCAGATAGAGGGGGTGTCTATGCATTGGTCAGGTTTCTCTGAACGCCAGGATGTGGGTACCATTAATCTAGGGGTTACAGGGAGAGAGTTATGGAGTGTTTTTTACTCCCAGATTACATTGAAATGAAATAATTCCCCCTTCCCAGAGATGTCAGATTTAAAAGGGGTCATGGGGAAGAGAGAGTAATAAATGGGAGATAAGACACACTCACAAAGGTCGATCCAGGCACCTGTTCTTTGTCACAGATGAAAGGCTCTGTGTTTAAACGTGCGGTTTCTTGATCCTTACACGAGATTCACCTGGGAGGTGTGTACATGATACAACTGGATGTCATATTTTCTACTTCGTGGATCTGAGCGATCTTAATATTATTCGCTGGTAATGTATTAGGTTTTGTGTTTCATTCCTTTTTTATTTTATAAACTGACTGAATCTATATACTGTATGTTGTATGTGTAGCCCTGTTTCCTATTGAATACAGTACGCTACCAATGCTGTGTAACCTGTTGGCTCGCAGGGACTGAGCCTCTGCCACGGAGAGCCTGGGGCAACTTGTATGAATACTGATACCTCTTACTTGGTGCAGCGCCTCCACCTGCGATGGCTCCCAGCAGAGTGGAAGTTGTTCCTCGCAGGACAATAATGTATTACACACACAGCATATAAAAGTAATCGATGACTTTACTAACGCAACCATAACCTTGCATATAATCAACAGGTATCCCTCCCTAGAGGAGACACTATACTACTGCGTCTCGCAGGACGCGACCTCCTCACGGTGTACCCACACGGTGTCCAATTCCCACACTCAATATTGCCCCACCCCCAAAGTGAGGTATATGTGTGTGACTGCGCAGCCACTATGTTCGGATATGGATATATGTATACAGTTGGTGCACTTGATGAGGTTACCTGCCGAGCGCTCCAGCGCTCGGGCCTGCCAAAGAACTTCACAAAGGATCAGACGACGGATGACTTCCAGGAATACCTTCCGGGGCGATCCCACCCGGTTGGCTGCTACTGTGCGGCCGAGGTCTGAGCCCAGACCTCTGGTATGATAGTGCAACAGTCTCTGAATGTATCACTCTCCTGCTGGTTCTAAGGGGGCTGTGACCTATCTGATGGCCTGTCCCTACTTCCCGCTTCACTCTACGGGGACTCAGGGCCTAACTGGGCCGGGGGTAAGAGGCCTAGTGTAGGGGCTACTAGCCTCCCTACACGCAGAGCTCCTTCTCCTTCCTCCTCCTCGGTTCACCCCGGCGTGCTCCCTTGCGCAACCTTCTAAACCTTCCTCCCGCTATTCCGGCCGCCCTATAGGCTCCCTGGCGTCACCTGGTCTCGCTATGGCTGCTGGGACTCGTAGTACTGTGCGCTCCACCCTATAGGAGCAGCTCCTCTTTCGCGGGCTCTCGCCACCTCTTGCTGCACATGAGCAACCTCTGCTCCCTCACCACCTCCAAGGGCTCCCCGCGCATGCGCGAACACCAACATGGAGGCGCCCTACTAATCGGGTCACTGCGGAGCCTCCGATGTACCGAAGCACTCCCTGCACACTGCAACCTTCCCTATTCCCCCAGCATGCGGAGATAAGGGTAAGCCTGGGGTAAGCCTGGCTACATATGTATCATCTATTTTCTATAATAAGCACTGTATGCCTTTTATAATATTAAATCTAACATTGAAGAAGCAAAGTATTTCAGCTCCAATTGAACCTATTACCTTTTGAAGAAATTGACCGCATTTTTGGACACGTTTTGCTAGCTTGGGTTCTTGTTCTAATCACATATTTTCCATGGTGGTTGCAGCGCCATTGTGATGCAGTGTGACGGTTTTGGGGTGTGAGTGCTCCTTTCTGGTGCCCTGCAGGGTGCCGAGTGGGACAACTGGAGAACTGGCCTTGTTAACCCTTCTCACACACATGTGCACATGGGTAAACGTGTACATGACAGGTATTTATACAAATTTACAGTCAGTCCCCCAAATTTCCCTTTATCTTAGAGAAATTTGTGTTAAAAGTAGCATCAACTCACATACCCTGCTCAGGTCTGCCCTCTCCATTGTAAGCACACTCAACCCCACTGCCCTTGAACTTGTTGAATAGAAATGTACACTGCTGCATGGAATATAGCTAGAATATAGTAATATAGCAATACTCCAAACGTACATTTTTGGTGGGTACCAGACACTTTACAGTATATTGCAGACACTCCAAACAATGAAGTCACGAATCGATATACTTAAATGAACTCCCATACATGAAATCCTACTTGTTTACTGCAAAAGATCTGAGTGACGTAGTAGGATTAGCCTGGTTACAGCCAGAGCTTTACACGTATCAACTACAGCACCTAACATACAATCTGACAGCAGGAAACAAGCACTTGGCCCACATGCTGCACATCCCCAGAGCCTTGATGATCCTTGGCGTCCTTATCATTTCATAGGATCGCCTTGTGTCTCTTCCAAGCATTTTTGACTTCCTTTATTGTATGTGCTTATGCCCCCTCTGTTGGACGGCTATTCCACGAATCCCACACCAATTCCCCAGAGCCTGCCACCCTCCAGCTTCTCGGCATGACCTATTGTTCTAGCACTTCTGTCACCCTCCAGCTTCTCGGCATGACATCTTGTTCTAGCACTTCTGCCACCCTCCAGCTTGTCGGCATGACCTCTTGTTCTAGCACTTCTGCCACCCTCCAGCTTGTTGGCATGACCTCTTGTTCTAGCACTTCTGCCACCCTCCAGCTTGTCGGCATGACCTCTTGTTCTAGCACTTCTGCCACCCTCCAGCTTGTCGACATGACCTCTTGTTCTAGCACTTCTGCCACCCTCCAGCTTGTCGGCATGACCTCTTGTTCTAGCACTTCTGCCACCCTCCAGCTTGTCGGCATGACCTCTTGTTCTAGCACTTCTGCCACCCTCCAGCTTGTCGGCATGACCTCTTCTTCTAGCACTTCTGCCACCCTCCAGCTTGTCGGCATGACCTCTTGTTCTAGCACTTCTGCAACCCTCCAGCTTGTCGGCATGACCTCTTGTTCTAGCACTTCTGCCACCCTCCAGCTTGTCGGCATGACCTCTTGTTCTAGCACTTCTGCCACCCTCCAGCTTGTCGGCATGACCTCTTGTTCTAGCACTTCTGCCACCCTCCAGCTTGTCGGCATGACCTCTTGTTCTAGCACTTCTGCCACCCTCCAGCTTGTCGGCATGACCTCTTGTTCTAGCACTTCTGCAACCCTCCAGCTTGTCGGCATGACCTCTTGTTCTAGCACTTCTGCCACCCTCCAGCTTGTCGGCATGACCTCTTGTTCTAGCACTTCTGCCACCCTCCAGCTTGTCGGCATGACCTCTTGTTCTAGCACTTCTGCCACCCTCCAGCTTGTCGGCATGACCTCTTGTTCTAGCACTTCTGCCACCCTCCAGCTTGTCGGCATGACCTCTTCTTCTAGCACTTCTGCCACCCTCCAGCTTGTCGGCATGACCTCTTGTTCTAGCACTTCTGCCACCCTCCAGCTTGTCGGCATGACCTCTTGTTCTAGCACTTCTGCCACCCTCCAGCTTGTCGGCATGACCTCTTGTTCTAGCACTTCTGCCACCCTCCAGCTTGTCGGCATGACCTCTTGTTCTAGCACTTCTGCCACCCTCCAGCTTGTCGGCATGACCTCTTGTTCTAGCACTTCTGCCACCCTCCAGCTTGTCGGCATGACCTCTTGTTCTAGCACTTCTGCCACCCTCTAGATTCTCGGCATGACCTCTTGTTCTAGCACTTCTGCTTAACTCCTGTACCTTGTTGAAACCGTTGATTTATTTGAACATTTCAATTCTATTCCCTCATTAGCTTCTCTGTACATATTGAGATCCTTTATTCTTTCTTGATACTTTTTATGGTATAGACTAGGGGTGGCCAACTTCAGTCCTTAAGGATCACAAAACAGGTCAGGTGTTAATGATTTCCCTGCTTCAGCACAGGTGGCTCAATCAGTGGCTCAGTCATTGCTGTCATCATTGATGACTGAACAACTGATTGAGCCACCTGTACTAAAACAGGGATATCTGTAAAAGCTGACCAGGTGGTGGCCCTTGAGGACTGGAGTTGTCCACCCCTGATGTAGATGTAACCCCCTTTCCCAATGCCTATGGGAAACCGCGGGCGATTACGCGTGCTGCTGTACCTGTGAGGCTAACAGGAAGCCAAAGCCTCTGCTCATGGGGAGCCTGGGATGCTCTTGCGGTGCAGCGCCTCCACCTATGAGGATCCCAGCGTAGGCAGGATTGACTCCTCATAGGACACAATACTCACTAATAATACAACCAACGTATATAAACACACTTTACTCATCCATAATATAATGACACCCTCATAACAATACACGTACGTTACAATAATAATGGTGGTTCCCCCAAAGTACGGAGGGTGCCCTGTGCACCTGAAACCCTGATGTCCGCAGAACAATCCCAACCCAAGTGTGAGGTAGTGCTACCCCCCTATGAAGTGTTGGTGCGCAGTGGGTACCTTCTTGGTTCACGGCCCAACCAGGGAATACTTGTGAAGCGGAGTTGGATCAGGTCCCATGGAACCGGGCCTCCAACATAAATCCCCTCACACCTCAGGATCCAGGCCTCCACGTGGTACGAGCTCCAGCCGGAGTGTCTCACACAAAGTCCCTGAACACTGCAGTCTCTAAAGTGAGGGATGATCCCTATAGTATGGCAGGCTCTGCAATACTCCACTAGAGTGACAGAGGCTATCTGGGGCCTAAGGGGCAAGGTCTGGCCTAGCCCAGGAAGCTGACTGCTCCATGGACCCTACCTTCCTCCTTCCGGCTCCGTCAGGACTGCCAAATTCACCTTGAGCCACCCCATTGGCTGGGACAGCCCATGTGCTCTATCCCCCCTCCGAGGATTCTGGGGCTTGTAGTCCCGCTACAATACATGCAGAGCCATTCCAAGATGGCCACCGCAACTCTCGCCCGAGGCTTCTGGGAATTGCAGTTCTTGATTCCCAAAATGGCCGCCGCAACATCTCCCGATCCGATGGAGCAATGTAAGGGAAATGCAGAGGTAGCTCTCCCTCCTGTGGGCAGATAAGGGGGCCCCTGCTACATCGACAACGTGGCATGTTAGTAGCCCCCCATCACATTCTTCAGAAGTCTTGCTTGTAAGCGATTGTTCAGCAGGAGCTGAGATACACTGTGTGTGAGTGTGTGGAATTAACCGTTTGAGTGCCCTTATGATGTACCTGCTACGACATGGAACCAGGCACGCCAGGGGCCCTTATGACATTCCAGTTAGATCATAAGCCCGTCGCTTGCTATTTTCTTGGGGCAGGTCCTTTTCCAGCATCCAGGCACCAGTCGCGTCTAGTGATTGCCTGAGGAGCGATGACATGACGGGGAAGTGCCGGAGGTCTGCTGCCGCTCTGGTCCCGCCAGACCCCTGGCACAGTAAAGGTTAAATAATCTATTAACCCCTACTGCTGCCCAAATCCCACATTTTCAAAGATGAGCTCCAGAGACACAAGTCATATAAAACCAAAACCATACCGTCACATACTGCGTGTGTGCCTCACCCTGCTGGCTAGTGTGACATTTCACACACTCGTTTACTGCTCTGTGAAAATAGTGTGTGGAGCTCAGTTCCTTCTAGAGCTTTCTCATTGTTGAGGCGTCTGTCCTATGACATGAATTCCAGAGAGAAGACAACCTGCAGTCACAAAGTTACAGGGCCGGCCGTGTTAGGCAAAGTGAGCTGCCAGCAAGGGCAGCATCTGTGTTTCCACTACAGCAGTACTGCACAACGTGCGGCCCGCTTGGCCTCTCTGAGCGGCCCGCCTGGCCTCTCTGTGCGGCCCGCCTGGCCTCTCTGAGCGGCCCGCCTGGCCTCTCTGTGCGGCCCGCCTGGCCTCTCTGTGCGGCCCGCCTGGCCTCTCTGTGCGGCCCCCTGGCCTCTCTGTGCGGCCCGCCTGGCCTCTCTGTGCGGCCCGCCTGGCCTCTCTGTGCGGCCCGCCTGGCCTCTCTGTGCGGCCCGCCTGGCCTCTCTGTGCGGCCCGCCTGGCCTCTCTGTGCGGCCCGCCTGGCCTCTCTGTGCGGCCCGCCTGGCCTCTCTGTGCGGCCCCCTGGCCTCTCTGTGCGGCCCGCCTGGCCTCTCTGTGCGGCCCGCCTGGCCTCTCTGTGCGGCCCGCCTGGCCTCTCTGTGCGGCCCGCCTGGCCTCTCTGTGCGGCCCGCCTGGCCTCTCTGTGCGGCCCGCCTGGCCTCTCTGTGCGGCCCGCCTGGCCTCTCTGTGCGGCCCGCCTGGCCTCTCTGTGCGGCCCGCCTGGCCTCTCTGTGCGGCCCCCTGGCCTCTCTGTGCGGCCCGCCTGGCCTCTCTGAGCGGCCCGCCTGGCCTCTCTGTGCGGCCCGCCTGGCCTCTCTGTGCGGCCCCCTGGCCTCTCTGTGCGGCCCGTCTGGCCTCTCTGTGCGGCCCGCCTGGCCTCTCTGTGCGGCCCCCTGGCCTCTCTGTGCGGCCCGCCTGGCCTCTCTGTGCGGCCCGCCTGGCCTCTCTGTGCGGCCCCCTGGCCTCTCTGTGCGGCCCGCCTGACCTCTCTGTGCGGCCCGCCTGGCCTCTCTGTGCGGCCCCCTGGCCTCTCTGTGCGGCCCGCCTGACCTCTCTGTGCGGCCCGCCTGACCTCTCTGTGCGGCCCGCCTGACCTCTCTGTGCGGCCCGCCTGGCCTCTCTGTGCGGCCCCCTGGCCTCTCTGTGCGGCCCGCCTGACCTCTCTGTGCGGCCCGCCTGACCTCTCTGTGCGGCCCGCCTGGCCTCTCTGTGCGGCCCCCTGGCCTCTCTGTGCGGCCCGCCTGGCCTCTCTGTGCGGCCCCCTGGCCTCTCTGTGCGGCCCGCCTGACCTCTCTGTGCGGCCCGCCTGACCTCTCTGTGCGGCCCGCCTGACCTCTCTGTGCGGCCCGCCTGACCTCTCTGTGCGGCCCGCCTGGCCTCTCTGTGCGGCCCGCGATGAATCCGGCCGGGCGCCAATTAATTAATTTAAAAAAAATTTAAAATGACGCCGATTCTCTGCGGTCCCGGCGCGCATGCGCAGGGCTCCCTCCCTCCCCTTCCCCCCCTACTCACTCCCCCCTGCTCCCTCCCCCCCTGCTCCCAGCGTGGGACGGAGGGGGAAGTAACACTGAGCTCCTCCTGCGGGCCCGCT
Source organism: Ascaphus truei (assembly GCF_040206685.1). Lineage (NCBI taxonomy): Eukaryota > Metazoa > Chordata > Amphibia > Anura > Ascaphidae > Ascaphus > Ascaphus truei. Next base: position 23,811,465 of record NC_134486.1, read on the forward strand.
CCCCCCCCCCTGCTCCCAGCGTGGGACGGAGGGGCAAGTAACACTGAGCTCCTCCTGCGGGCCGGCTCCCCCCCCCCCTGCTCCCAGCGTGGGACGGAGGGGGATGTAACACTGAGCTCCTCCTGCGGGCCCGCTCCCCCCCCCCTGCTCCCAGCGTGGGACGGAGAGGGAAGTAACACTGAGCTCCTCCTGCGGGCCCGCTCCCCCCCCCCTGCTCCCAGCGTGGGACGGAGAGGGAAGTAACACTGAGCTCCTCCTGCGGGCCCGCTCCCCCCCCCCCCTGCTCCCAGCGTGGGACGGAGGGGGAAGTAACACTGAGCTCCTCCTGCGGGCCCGCTCCCCCCCCCCCCTGCTCCCAGCGTGGGACGGAGGGGGAAGTAACACTGAGCTCCTCCTGCGGGCCCGCTCCCCCCCCCCCCCCTGCTCCCAGCGTGGGACGGAGGGGGAAGTAACACTGAGCTCCTCCTGCAGGCCCACTCCTCCCCCCTGCTCCCAGCGTGGGACGGAGGGGGAAGTAACACTGAGCTCCTCCTGCGGGCCCACTCCCCCCCCCTGCTCCCAGCGTGGGACGGAGAGGGAAGTAACACTGAGCTCCTCCTGCGGGCCCACTCCCCCCCCCCCTGCTCCCAGCGTGGGTCGGAGGGGGAAGTAACACTGAGCTCCTCCTGCGGGCCCACTCCCCCCCCCCTGCTCCCAGCGTGGGACGGAGGGGGAAGTAACACTGAACTCCTCCTGCGGGCCCGCTCCCCCCCCCCCCTGCTCCCAGCGTGGGACGGAGGGGGAAGTAACACTGAGCTCCTCCTGCGGGCCCGCTCCCCCCCCCCCTGCTCCCAGCGTGGGACGGAGGGGGAAGTAACACTGAGCTCCTCCTGCGGGCCCGCTCCCCCCCCCCTGCTCAAAGCGTGGGACAGAGGGGGAAGTAACACTGAACTCCTCCTGCGGGCCCGCTCCCCCCCCCCCCCCTGCTCCCAGCGTGGGACGGAGGGGGAAGTAACACTGAGCTCCTCCTGCGGGCCCACACCCCCCCCCCCCCCTGCTCCCAGCGTGGGACGGAGGGGGAAGTAACACTGAACTCCTCCTGCGGGCCCGCTCCCCCCTCCCCTGCTCCCAGCGTGGGACGGAGGGGGAAGTAACACTGAGCTCCTCCTGCGGGCCCACTCCCCCCCCCCTGCTCCCAGCGTGGGACGGAGGGGGAAGTAACACTGAGCTCCTCCTGCGGGCCCGCTCCCCCCCCCCCTCTGCTCCCAGCGTGGGACGGAGGGGGAAGTAACACTGAGCTCCTCCTGCGGGCCCACTCCCCCCCCCCTGCTCCCAGGGTGGGACGGAGGGGAAGTAACACTGAGCTCCTCCTGCGGGCCCACTCCCCCCCCCCCTGCTCCCAGCGTGGGACGGAGGGGGAAGTAACACTGAGCTCCTCCTGCGGGTCCACTCCCCCCCCCCTGCTCCCAGCGTGGGACGGAGAGGGAAGTAACACTGAGCTCCTCCTGCGGGCCCGCTCCCCCCCCCTGCTCCCAGCGTGGGACGGAGAGGGAAGTAACACTGAGCTCCTCCTGCGGGCCCACTCCCCCCCCCCTGCTCCCAGCGTGGGACGGAGGGGGAAGTAACACTGAGCTCCTCCTGCGGGCCCGCTCCCCCCCCCCCTGCTCCCAGCGTGGGACGGAGGGGGAAGTAACACTGAGCTCCTCCTGCGGGCCCGCTCCCCCCCCCCTGCTCCCAGCGTGGGACGGAGGGGGAAGTAACACTGAGCTCCTCCTGCGGGCCCACTCCCCCCCCCCTACTCCCAGCGTGGGACGGAGGGGGAAGTAACACTGAGCTCCTCCTGCGGGCCCACTCCCCCCCCCCCTGCTCCCAGCGTGGGACGGAGGGGGAAGTAACACTGAGTTCCTCCTGCGGGCCCGCTCCCCCCCCCTGCTCCCAGCGTGGGACGGAGGGGGAAGTAACACTGAGCTCCTCCTGTGGGCCCGCTCCCCCCCCCTGCTCCCAGCGTGGGACGGAGGGGGAAGTAACACTGAGCTCCTCCTGCGGGCCCGCTCCCCCCCCCCTGCTCCCAGCGTGGGACGGAGGGGGAAGTAACACTGAGCTCCTCCTGCGGGCCCGCTCCCCCCCCCCCCCGCTCCCAGCGTGGGACGGAGGGGGAAGTAACACTGAGCACCTCCTGCGGGCCCGCTCCCCCCCCCCCCCTGCTCCCAGCGTGGGACGGAGAGGGAAGTAACACTGAGCTCCTCCTGCGGGCCCGCTCCCCCCCCCCTGCTCCCAGCGTGGGACGGAGGGGGAAGTAACACTGAGCTCCTCCTGTGGGCCCGCTCCTCCCCCCCCTGCTCCCAGCGTGGGACGGAGAGGGAAGTAACACTGAGCTCCTCCTGCGGGCCCGCTCCCCCCCCCCCCTACTCCCAGCGTGGGACGGAGGGGGAAGTAACACTGAGCTCCTCCTGCGGGCCCGCTCCCCCCCCCTGCTCCCAGCGTGGGACGGAGGGGGAAGTAACACTGAGCTCCTCCTGCGGGCCCGCTCCCCCCCCCCCCTCTGCTCCCAGCGTGGGACGGAGGGGAAGTAACACTGAGCTCCTCTTGCGGGCCCGCTCCCCCCCCCCTCTGCTCCCAGCGTGGGACGGAGGGGGAAGTAACACTGAGCTCCTCCTGCGGAACCGCTCCCCCCCCCCCTGCTCCCAGCGTGGGACGGAGGGGGAAGTAACACTGAGCTCCTCCTGCGGGCCCACTCCCCCCCCCCTGCTCCCAGCGTGGGACAGAGAGGGAAGTAACACTGAGCTCCTCCTGCGGGCCCGCTCCCCCCCCCCCCTCTGCTCCCAGCGTGGGACGGAGGGGGAAGTAACACTGAGCTCCTCCTGCGGGCCCGCTCCCCCCCCCCCTGCTCCCAGCGTGGGACGGAGGGGGAAGTAACACTGAGCTCCTCCTGCGGGCCCACCTCCCCCCCACCTGCTCCCAGCGTGGGACGGAGAGGGGAAGTAACACTGAGCTCCTCCTGCGGGCCCGCTCCCCCCCCCCTCTGCTCCCAGCGTGGGACGGAGAGGGAAGTAACACTGAGCTCCTCCTGCGGGCCCGCTCCCCCCCCCTCTGCTCCCAGCGTGGGACGGAGGGGGAAGTAACACTGAGCTCCTCCTGCGGGGCCCGCTCCCCCCCCCCCTGCTCCCAGCGTGGGACGGAGGGGAAGTAACACTGAGCTCCTCCTGCGGGCCCGTTCCCCCCCCCCTGCTCCCAGCGTGGGACGGAGGGGGAAGTAACACTGAGCTCCTCCTGCGGGCCTGCTCCCCCCCCCCTCTGCTCCCAGCGTGGGACGGAGGGGGAAGTAACACTGAGCTCCTCCTTGCGGGCCCGCTCCCCCCCCCCCCCTCTGCTCCCAGCGTGGGACGGAGGGGGAAGTAACACTGAGCTCCTCCTACGGGCCCGCTCCCCCCCCCCCTGCTCCCAGCGTGGGACGGAGGGGGAAGTAACACTGAGCTCCTCCTGCGGGCCCGCTCCCCCCCCCCCTGCTCCCAGAGTGGGACGGAGAGGGGAAGTAACACTGAGCTCCTCCTGCGGGCCCGCTCCCCCCCCCCCTGCTCCCAGCGTGGGACGGAGGGGGAAGTAACACTGAGCTCCTCCTGCGGGCCCGCTCCCCCCCCCCCCCTGCTCCCAGCGTGGGACGGAGGGGGAAGTAACACTGAGCTCCTCCTGCGGGCCCGCTCCCCCCCCCTGCTCCCAGCGTGGACGGAGGGGGAAGTAACACTGAGCTCCTCCTGCGGCCCGCTCCCCCCCCCCCCTGCTCCCAGCGTGGGACGGAGGGGGAAGTAACACTGAGCTCCTCCTGCGGGCCCGCTCCCCCCCCCCCTGCTCCCAGCGTGGGATGGAGGGGGAAGTAACACTGAGCTCCTCCTGCGGGCCCACTCCCCCCCCCCCCTGCTCCCAGCGTGGGACGGAGGGGGAAGTAACACTGAGCTCCTCCTGCGGTCCATCTCCCCCCCCCCCCCTGCTTCCAGCGTGGGACGGAGGGGGAAGTAACACTGAGCTCCTCCTGCGGGCCCGCTCCCCCCCCCCCTGCTCCCAGCGTGGGACGGAGGGGGAAGTAACACTGAGCTCCTCCTGCGGGCCCGCTCCCCCCCCCCCCTGCTCCCAGCGTGGGACGGAGGGGGAAGTAACACTGAGCTCCTCCTGCGGGCCCGCTCCCCCCCCCCCTGCTCCCAGCGTGGGACGGAGGGGGAAGTAACACTGAGCTCCTCCTGCGGGCCCACTCCCCCCCCCCTGCTCCCAGCGTGGGACGGAGAGGGAAGTAACACTGAGCTCCTCCTGCAGGCCCGCTCCCCCCCCCCCCTGCTCCCAGCGTGGGACGGAGGGGGAAGTAACACTGAGCTCCTCCTGCGGGCCCGCTCCCCCCCCCCTCTGCTCCCAGCGTGGGACGGAGGGGGAAGTAACACTGAGCTCCTCCTGGGGGCCCGCTCCCCCCCCCCTGCTCCCAGCGTGGGACGGAGGGGGAAGTAACACTGAGCTTCTCCTGCGGGCCCGCTCCCCCCCCCCCTGCTCCCAGCGTGGGACGGAGGGGGAAGTAACACTGAGCTCCTCCTGCGGGCCCACTCCCCCCCCCCTGCTCCCAGCGTGGGACGGAGGGGGAAGTAACACTGAGCTCCTCCTGCGGGCCCGCTCCCCCCCCCCCTGCTCCCAGCGTGGGACGGAGGGGGAAGTAACACTGAGCTCCTCCTGCGGGCCCGCTCCCCCCCCCCCTGCTCCCAGCGTGGGACAGAGAGGGAAGTAACACTGAGCTCCTCCTGCGGGCCCACTCCCCCCCCCCCTGCTCCCAGCGTGGGATGGAGGGGGAAGTAACACTGAGCTTCTCCTGCGGGCCCGCTCCCCCCCCCCCCTGCTCCCAGCGTGGGACGGAGGGGGAAGTAACACTGAGCTCCTCCTGCGGGCCCGCTCCCCCCCCCCCTGCTCCCAGCGTGGGACGGAGGGGGAAGTAACAATGAGCTCCTCCTGCGGGCCCCCTCCCCCCCCCCCCCTGCTCCCAGCATGGGACGGAGGGGGAAGTAACACTGAGCTCCTCCTGCAGGCCCGCACCCCCCCCCCCCCTGCTCCCAGCGTGGGACTGAGAGGGAAGTAACACTGAGCTCCTCCTGCGGGCCCGCTCCCCCCCCCCTGCTCCCAGCGTGGGACGGAGGGGGAAGTAACACTGAGCTCCTCCTGCGGGCCCGCTCCCCCCCCCCCTGCTCCCAGCGTGGGACGGAGGGGGAAATAACACTGAGCTCCTCCTGCGGGCCCGCTCCCCCCCCCCTGCTCCCAGCGTGGGACGGAGGGGGAAGTAACACTGAGCTCCTCCTGTGGGCCCGCTCCCCCCCCCCCTGCTCCCAGCGTGGGACGGAGGAGGAAGTAACACTGAGCTCCTCCTGCGGGCCCGCTCCCCCCCCCCCCTGCTCCCAGCGTGGAACGGAGAGGGAAGTAACACTGAGCTCCTCCTGCGGGCCCACTCCCCCCCCCCCTGCTCCCAGCGTGGGACGGAGAGGGAAGTAACACTGAGCTCCTCCTGCGGGCCCACTCCCCCCCCCCCCCTGCTCCCAGCGTGGGACGGAGGGGGAAGTAACACTGAGCTCCTCCTGCGGGCCCGCTCCCCCCCCCCTGCTCCCAGCGTGGGACGGAGGGGGAAGTAACACTGAGCTCCTCCTGCGGGCCCACTCCCCCCCCCCCTGCTCCCAGCGTGGGACGGAGAGGGAAGTAACACTGAGCTCCTCCTGCAGGCCCGCTCCCCCCCCCCCTGCTCCCAGCGTGGGACGGAGGGGGAAGTAACACTGAGCTCCTCCTGCGGGCCCGCTCCCCCCCCCCTGCTCCCAGCGTGGGACGGAGGGGGAAGTAACACTGAGCTCCTCCTGCGGGCCCGCTCCCCCCCCCCCCCCTGCTCCCAGCGTGGGACGGAGGGGGAAGTAACACTGAGCTCCTCCTGCGGGCCCGCTCCCCCCCCTCTGCTCCCAGCGTGGGACAGAGGGGGAAGTAACACTGAGCTCCTCCTGCGGGCCCACTCCCCCCCCCCCTGCTCCTAGCGTGGGATGGAGAGGGAAGTAACACTGAGCTCCTCCTGCGGGCCCACTCCCTCCCCCCCCTGCTCCCAGCGTGGGACGGAGGGGGAAGTAACACTGAGCTCCTCCTGCGGGCCCACTACCCCCCCCCCCTGCTCCCAGCGTGGGACGGAGAGGGAAGTAACACTGAGCTCCTCCTGCGTGCCTGCTCCCCCCCCCTGCTCCCAGCGTGGGACGGAGGGGGTAGTAACACTGAGCTCCTCCTGCGGGCCCGCTCCCCCCCCCCCTGCTCCCAGCGTGGGACGGAGGGGGAAGTAACACTGAGCTCCTCCTGCGGGCCCGCTCCCCCCCCCCCTGCTCCCAGCGTGGGACGGAGGGGGAAGTAACACTGAGCTCCTCCTGTGGGCCCGCTCCCCCCCCCCCTGCTCCCAGCGTGGGACGGAGGAGGAAGTAACACTGAGCTCCTCCTGCGGGCCCGCTCCCCCCCCCCTGCTCCCAGCGTGGAACGGAGAGGGAAGTAACACTGAGCTCCTCCTGCGGGCCCACTCCCCCCCCCTGCTCCCAGCGTGGGACGGAGAGGGAAGTAACACTGAGCTCCTCCTGCGGGCCCACTCCCCCCCCCCCCTGCTCCCAGCGTGGGACGGAGGGGGAAGTAACACTGAACTCCTCCTGCGGGCCCGCTCCCCCCCCCCCCTGCTCCCAGCGTGGGACGGAGAGGGAAGTAACACTGAGCTCCTCCTGCGGGCCCGCTCCCCCCCCCCTGCTTCCAGCGTGGGACGGAGAGGGAAGTAACACTGAGCTCCTCCTGCGGGCCCGCTCCCCCCCCCCCCTGCTCCCAGCGTGGGACGGAGGGGGAAGTAACACTGAGCTCCTCCTGCGGGCCCGCTCCCCCCCCCCCTGCTCCCAGCGTGGGACGGAGGGGGGAAGTAACACTGAGCTCCTCCTGCGGGCCCGCTCCCCCCCCCCCCCTGCTCCCAGCGTGGGACGGAGGGGGAAGTAACACTGAGCTCCTCCTGCAGGCACACTCCTCCCCCCTGCTCCCAGCGTGGGACGGAGGGGGAAGTAACACTGAGCTCCTCCTGCGGGCCCGCTCCCCCCCCCCCTCTGCTCCCAGCGTGGGACGGAGAGGGAAGTAACACTGAGCTCCTCCTGCGGGCCTGCTCCCCCCCCCTGCTCCCAGCGTGGGTCGGAGGGGGAAGTAACACTGAGCTCCTCCTGCGGGCCCACTCCCCCCCCCCTGCTCCCAGCGTGGGACGGAGGGGGAAGTAACACTGAACTCCTCCTGCGGGCCCGCTCCCCCCCCCCCCTGCTCCCAGCGTGGGACGGAGGGGGAAGTAACACTGAGCTCCTCCCTGCGGGCCCGCTCCCCCCCCCCTGCTCCCAGCGTGGGACGGAGGGGGAAGTAACACTGAGCTCCTCCTGTGGGCCCACTCCCCCCCCCCTGCTCCCAGCGTGGGACGGAGGGGGAAGTAACACTGAGCTCCTCCTGCGGGCCCGCTCCCCCCCCCCTGCTCAAAGCGTGGGACAGAGGGGAAGTAACACTGAACTCCTCCTGCGGGCCCGCTCCCCCCCCCCCCCTGCTCCCAGCGTGGACGGAGGGGGAAGTAACACTGAGCTCCTCCTGCGGGCCCACACCCCCCCCCCCACTGCTCCCAGCGTGGGACGGAGGGGGAAGTAACACTGAACTCCTCCTGCGGGCCCGCTCCCCCCCCCCCCTGCTCCCAGCGTGGGACGGAGGGGGAAGTAACACTGAGCTCCTCCTGCGGGCCCACTCCCCCCCCCCTGCTCCCAGCGTGGGACGGAGGGGGAAGTAACACTGAGCTCCTCCTGCGGGCCCGCTCCCCCCCCCCTCTGCTCCCAGCGTGGGACGGAGGGGGAAGTAACACTGAGCTCCTCCTGCGGGCCCACTCCCCCCCCCCTGCTCCCAGGTGGGACGGAGGGGAAGTAACACTGAGCTCCTCCTGCGGGCCCACTCCCCCCCCCCTGCTCCCAGCGTGGGACGGAGGGGGAAGTAACACTGAGCTCCTCCTGCGGGTCACT